>NW_006923041.1:39760-45059 GCF_000298275.1 Orycteropus afer afer | reverse complement strand
GCCAAATCAGCCTTGGTAAGTGGGAGTCCATGTTGCTGAGCCCATGCATAACCTCCATCCTGCCACCATGGCCACTTTGTTCATGAGCCCATTGAGCAATGACAGGAGTAGCTGGGGAGAAAGGATGGCTGGTTTCCACTGAATGTGTCATCTGATCCATCTGATTGTTAAAGTCCTCCACTGCTGAGGTCACCTTTTGGTAGGCATTCACATGAGACACAAATATTTTTACTCCTTTGGCCCATTCAGAGAGATCTATCCACATACCTTTTCCCCATACATCCTTATCACCAACCTTCCAATCATCCTCCTTCCAAGTCCCAGACCATCCAGCTAAGCCATTAGCCACAGCCCATGAATCTGTATATAATCCCACAACTGACCATTTCTTATTCCATGCAAAGTGAACAGGCATATGCATGGCTCGAAGTTCTGCCCATTGGGAAGACTTTTCTTCACCACTGTCCTTTAAGGAAGCCTCAGAAAGGGGCTGCAGTGTCGCTGCTGTCCACTTTCGAGTGGTGCCTGCATATTGTGCAGAACCATCTGTAAACCAGGCACGAGTTTTCTCTTCCTCAGTCAACTGATCATAAGGAACTCCCCATGAGGCCATACGTGCAGACTGGGAGAGGAAAGGTAATGTGATTGGAGTGGAGACCATAGGTATTTGGGCCACTTCCTCATGCAACTTACTTGTGCCTTCAGGTCCTGCTGGAGCCTGATTTCTGATATACCACTTCCATTTAATGATGGAGTGCTGCTGTGCACGTCCAACTTTATGACTCTGTGGGTCAGACAACACCCAGTTCACGATGGGCAGCTCAGGCTTCATGGTCACTTAGTGCCCCATGATTAGGCATTCAGTCTCTACTGAAGCCCAGTAACAAGCTAAAAGCTGTTTCTAAAAAGGAGTGTAGTTATCTGCAGAGGATGGCATGGCTTTGCTCCAAAACCCCAAGGGTCTGTGCTGCAATTCACCAATAGGGACTTACCAAAGACTCCAAACAGCATCTCTATCTACTACAGACACTTCAAGCATCATTGTATCAGCTGGATCATATGGCCCAAGGGGAAGAGCATCCTGAATGGCAGCATGAACCTGTTGTAGAGCATTCTTTTGTTCTGGGGCCCTTTCAAAACTAGTAGCTTTCTGAGTCACTTGATAAATCGGGCTCAGCAACACACCTAAATGAGGGATATGTTGCCTCCAAAATTCAAAGAGAGCAGATGTGGTCTCTGCTTTTTAGTTGTGGGGGTAGCCTAAAACAATAACTTATCCTTCACTTCAGTAGGAATATCTCGACATACCCCATACCATTGGACCCCTAGAAATTACACTGAGGTGAAGGTGCCTGATTTTTTGGGGGTTAATTTCCCAACCTCTAACACACATATGTCTCACTAATATCTATAGAGTCATCGATACTTTTTCCTTACTAGGTCCAATCATCATAATGTCATCAATATAATGGACTACGGTGATGTCTAGTGGAAGGGAAAGGTGATCAAGATCCCTATGGACTAAATTATGACATAGTGCTGGGGAGTTGATATACCCCTGAGAAAGCATTATGCAAGTATACTGTTAACCTTGCCAGCTGAAGATAAACTGTTTCTGAGGGTCCTTGGAAATTGGTATCAAGAAAAAGTTATTGGCTAGGTCAATAGCTGCATACCAAACACCAGGAGATGTACTAATTTGCTCAAGCAATGAAACCACATCAGGAACAGCAGCTGCAATTGGAGTCACCACCTGATTAAGTTTACAATAATCTACTGTCATTCTCCAAGATCCATCTGTTTTTTGCACAGGCCAAATAGGTGAATTAAATGGGAATGTGGTGGGAATGCCCACCCCTGCATCCTTCAAGTCCTTGATGGTGGCAGTAATCTCTGCAACCCCTCCAGGGATGTGGTATTGCTTTTGATTTACCATTTTTGTAGGCAGAGGGAGTTCTAATGGCTTCCACTTGGCTTTTCCTACCATAATAGCCCTTACTCCACATGTCAGGGACCCAGTGTGGGAATTCAGCCAATTGCTCAGTATATCTGTTCCATTATGCATTCTGGCACTGGGGAAATCACTACAGGATGGGTTCAGGGACCCACTGGACCCACTGTGAGATGCAACTTAGCTAAGACTCCATCAATAACTTGACCTCCATATGCCCCCACTCTGACCAGTGTGCCACAATGATGCTTTGGGTCTCCTGGAATTAGTGTCAGTTCAGAACCAGTGTCCAGTCATGTCCAAAAAATCTGATTATTTCCTTTTCCCCAATGAACAGTCACTCTCATAAAAGGCCTCAGATCCATTTGGGAAAGGCTGGGAGAAAGATTGATATTATAGATTTTTGGCAATGTAGTGAGGTCCTTACTCAAAGGGACCCAGCTTCCCCTTCATATGAGGGGTTGTGGGTCTGTAAACTGACTCAAGTCTGGGAATTGATGGAGAGGCCGTGACTCTTTATTCTGGTAATTCAATCTAGGCTGCTGTTCACATGATCTAGAATTCTTCTGTCTATACAAATCAAGCAAATATTTAGTAGGTTCGCCATGTATTTCACTACTAGGAACACCATGCGCAAGTACCCAATGCCATAATTCCACACGAGTCAGACTATTCTGATTACTGTTCCCACTCTGCTGTCCATTATAGTAACCACACCCATCTTGCCTTTGTCGATTAACTGCTGCCACTTGGCCTCTACTACCACGGGATCCAATCAGCCCCATCGTATGTAAGTGTCTTAGTTCAATTAGGGCAGTTCTCACTGTCAAATCAGGTTTACATAAAATATCAATCACAGCAGTCTTCAAGGATGCTGCAGCTCCCTTCACAAATTTATTCCTCACTGTACTGGTGAAAGGCGTGTCTTCTGGACTCTCCATTTCTGGTTCTAGGGGTCTAATCTGATAAATCCATTCTAACAGGTCAATTTCCCTAAGCCTCTGGATATTGTCTTCTACATTATACCAATGCAGGTCTGGTACTTCAACTTGACTTAAGGTAGGCCACTGCACAATCCATGCTTCAGTAAACCAACCAAATAAAGTATTAAATCTTTTCCTAACATCTCAAGCTGAAACATTGAATGAAGAATCCATACTTAGTGGGCCTAAGTCAATAAACTCAGACTGATCCAATGTTATATTCCTTGCACTATTATCCCACACCCTCAGTAGCCATTCCCATACATATTCTGCAGGTTTCTGTCTGTACATGTTAGCAATATCAAGTATGTCTTTTTGGGTGTAGTGTACCACCTCCTCAGTCACACTTTCTATTTCACCTTTTGGGGCTCGTTTGGACTTAACTTTAGTTGTAGGTCTAGCAGCAACAATGGGTGTTTGGGGCAGCTCCTGAGAACATTCAGCAATGTCTTCCATGCCCACTGCCTCAGGCAATGACCCAGCATGAACAGTTGGGTTAATCCCATCAAAGTGAGGTGGAGGAGATAATGGTTTTAGAGTAATCCCTTCAGATGGGAGGGATTCAATAGAATTTGCAAGCTCCATATCCTGATCTTCCTGACTATCTACCCATATGTCCCCATTCCAGGTTTCAGGATCCCATTTTTTCCCAGTCAATGCCTTCATTTTAACTTCAGACACCATTCTGGGTTGGCAATTTAATTGGCATTGTAATCCAGCCACCCTCACAATAAGACTCTAGTTTGGCTTTCAGCAATATTGGGTCTGTTACCAGGAGCAATAAGGCTTTTTTCTTTCAGAGCACAACTGGAAACACTGAGGTCTTTTATGTGACACTTAAGCCAGCGATCACCCAGAGCATCACTTCTCACAAGTACTTTTTGTATATTAATGTTGCCACCTCATGCCAAGGATTAGAAGGGCCCTCTTTACTAACAGAGGCAGGGTCACTAGTGTCTTTACAATTAATCAAATTGGAGAATCAATTTAGGAAGCCCATCCTTATGATTTTGTCTCTCTAGAACCACTCTCAGTACCAAAGTTTTAGACTGGTTTTCTAGAGAAACAATACCAGTAAAGCTTAGAGAGAGAGAGAGAAATTTATCTTAGGAAAATGGCTCACATACTTATGTTATTGTTGTGTGCCATTAAGTCAGAGCCAATTCATAGTGACCCCTCCTTGGGTTTCCAAAGCGTTATCACTACGGAAGTAGATTGCCCAACCTTCCTTCCAAGGAGTGGCTGGTGGGTTTGAACCACCAGCCTTCTGGTTAGTATCAAGTGCCTTAGGCACTATGCTACCAGAGTTCCTTAAACCTCCCAAGTGAATGGATGAGACTCTTAGAGGGCTGAGTCATGAAAGAGCCAGTCTGGCTACTTAGTGGGCTTGAACCGACAGCATTGTGTGCGGCAGGTGACTGCCTTAGGCCTGAGGCACACACTTATAGAAGCTGGCAAGTCCAAAGTTCTTGGATCAAACATCAAGCTGGAGGCTTTTTCTGACTCATGCAGCTGCAGGGGCTGAGGAGCTCAAGGTTGGCAGGCAGTATACTGGCTGTTGACTCCAACGAATGACGAATCCAAGATCTCCAGGCCAAATGGTGGATTGTTCACTCACGGACAGTTGTAGGCAGCACAACAGAATCCTGATCCACAGAAGAGTGTCTCTTTTCCCAGGATGTCCATAAATATACTGGAAGCAGGCCACAACCCTAGGGAAATCCTTTTCAACGGATTGGCTGCTCAAAATGTGTTCATCTGTTCCCATCATGGGAATAACCACATAATAACTGCTTAAACCACACAGAATTTTGGTGCTGCCAAGTTGACACACAGCTCAAACTATCACAAAAAGTATCTAAATTATTTAAACCAAAGAAAATCTTACCTCTTCCCATGATTTCTCTTGGTCTCTGGAAGGTTCCTGGATGATGATTCCCTGTACAAAACACAGCACGTACCATACCATCAGATTTACAGAGGCTGGGTCATTGTATCAGATAAACTCCATTAAAGCTGATGTGGTCAATGTCAGCATTTAATTTCAATGCATTCCAATCATGTCCCCTTACATAAATGTTTTCCACATCACAAACAGGTATCTAACCTCAGAGGACAGAAACATAGCATTCTGAAACACAGGCTTTATATCAACTTGTTCTGACCTTCTTTTCCTGGCAGTAGTTTCTGCCCTTGCTAAATAAAAACCATCAAATTAGCCACACTCTTCTCTAAAGAAGGCAGTCATAGCAACAAAAAATGGTGGACAAAAGCACCAAAAGTTTTGATTTTAACAACCAAACTACCAGGTTATTAGCTTGCCTGTCCCTGGCCTCTCCTCAAGATCATTCTGTGGCAAATCCAA
>NW_006923041.1:38476-39231 GCF_000298275.1 Orycteropus afer afer | reverse complement strand
GGGTTTGAACCGCCAGCCTTCTGGTTAGCAGTCAATAAGAGAGGCATCGTATATGTGAGGTATAAGACATCTATTGGTCTGTTAGGGAATTTATAAGCTACTTGCAGTTAAGCATATATGAAACAAAAAGAGAAAACCAGGGAATAAATATCAGATAGAATCCTGTAACTAGTTGGGTGAGCATGGATATGTCAGGTTCGATCTCGAATTACTTGCAAAAGGAAGGGGTTGAACTAAATGAGTATTCCACAAAGTGCCCTCCACAGGATGTTAAGGAGATGTTATTTTGAAAAGGGTTCTTTGATCAAATAAATTTAGAAAATGCTGCCTTAAGGTTTCTTTATTACAAGGCTTTAAAATGCTAGTGAGCAAAGTGACAAGAGTGTGCAGTCTCTAGATTTGTTTGGCCAAAGTCCTTTTCATAAGCATCGTCTCAGAGCTTCTGTTCTTTGGAGCCCATTTTGGGAAACTGTGGACTAGATAACAACCTAAAACCTCTTGAAGCTCTGAAATTCTATTATTTTATAACAAGGTATTAATTGATGGAATAAAATTATCATAATACGAACCAAGGAAGAAGTCATAGATAGGGTTTGGATTCTCAGAATTTTGGAGCTGAAAGGAACTTTAGAAATTATCTGATTTCTTATCACCTCCTCTCCTTTTTTAAAGCAGCAGACACTCCTCAAAAAATTCTTGTACAGCATATAAATTGGTAGAGTCCCACATGGATTTCCCCTCGAGGCAGCCTTAAA
>NW_006923041.1:37492-38217 GCF_000298275.1 Orycteropus afer afer | reverse complement strand
TGGCACCCTTACACATTGACAGAATAGTTCTTCATCTATCCCAAGTATCATCTCAATTTTAACTGGAACTCCTTCATATGAGATCAGTAATCATTACATAAATAGAATTACAAAACCTTTTTTGCTCCAGGAAAAACCTTAAGAAAGATAATGTACTAAAATGTAATCCCTACACAAATGAGCAGCCACTAGAGTTTAGCAGGGGAGTGACATGGTTAAATTTGCATCTTAAGAAGATATCTCTGGCAGCAGAAAAGAGATTTGAGGAGTGAGAATGACTGAGGGACTTGAGACAGTGATATCAGAAATGGTAGGTAAATCTGGCAGAACTTCTTACATTTTAGTTTTTTTTATTCTTCAATATTTAATAAAGTCCTTTGGAAAAGAGTCAAGCCTATCTCAGCTGTATTAAGGGAAACCACAAAGAAAAGGGCTGTCAGGATTTTCAAAGGGGAATTGCCTCTCCAGAGTTCAGCATGGTGGACACAAAAGGCAACAGAGCAACCATCTTCCAGGGGAAGAAGGAACCAAGGAGGCAGAAGTCAATACTATCTATCAGGCACCTCACCTAGTTTTCTAGAAGTAAATCTTCAAAGATCAGAATCTTGTTTAAAAGAATATAATTTCCTGGTTCCGGCAAGATGGCCGACTAGGCAGAAGGATTGCACAGACCCTCTTCAACAAAGAAAAGGGAAACCAATTAACACAGACACAGAAGATAATCT
>NW_006923041.1:7094-8145 GCF_000298275.1 Orycteropus afer afer | reverse complement strand
TTGATTTGGGTGAAGAAAAAGGCAATGTACCAAATGTGAGTGATCAACATAGTGGTACTGAGGAAGAGAAAGACATAGAGAGTTACGTGGGAAATACGGACAACAAAGATTAACCTTTTTGCACACATAGTACGGTGTGCTCAGTGAAGGCAAACAGGGATATATGGGTGGATAGATGGGTGGACAGGCTGAAATGTTAGGTATCTATATGAAGTGGAGTGTGCACTCAAGAACATGTATAAGGTTGTCAGACAGTGGTCCAATAACTTTATGTGTATGATTTGAATCCCCAGGTGTATAATGGGGCTGATAAGGGGCAAATTGTCATCACTGCTCAGTCACAGCCAGCTTCCCAGAGGGACCAAGTAGTTGAACCCGTGGGGTCACGACCATAGTCCCAGAGGACAGCAAGCTCAATTGGCATAACATACTACACAAATCATTGTTCCACCTTCTACTGTGGCTAGTAGCGACTAAGATCTTAAAAGCTTTCAAGCTGCCATCTAGATGCAAAGATGTGTCTCTCCTGATCCAGAGCCAAGAAGAATGAAGAAAACCAAAAATTCATGAAAACAATCAGTCCTAGTGACTGGTACACCATCCGATCTACAGCCTATACGACTATGAGACCAGAAGAAATAGACGGTGCTTGGCTACTACCGTCAACCTCTTCGAAGATCTTTGTAGGAGATCCTGGATAGACAGGGGGAACAATGTGGAACAAAACTCAAAATCATTTGGAAAAAAACAAAAAGTGGGGAACAGGTTTGCTGGCCTGATGGAGCCCGGTGGAACCACTGAGACTATGGCCCCTAGCTGCCCTTCAGGTCTGGAATTGAGCACACACCTGTAGCTTCCAGACAAGCAGTAGACAGACATACTAGTTGAGCATTTACCTGAGGTAGATACACTCCTTGGAGAGAACAAGCAAGAGAGAAAGAAGGGCTGCTCAGGCACAGGGAGACAGCTTAGGGCGTAGGAGTGCATGGAGGGATGGTCACAGGGAAGTGGTACCCATCAGGAGGAAGTGGGAGAAGAGATGTTGCATTGT
>NW_006923041.1:5601-6994 GCF_000298275.1 Orycteropus afer afer | reverse complement strand
ATGGAGGGATGGTCACAGGGAAGTGGTACCCATCAGGAGGAAGTGGGAGAAGAGATGTTGCATTGTGCTAAATAGTGGTCAATGTCATGAGACAAAGTGTATGTGATCTGCTGTATGGAAAGTGTATTTGCTCTGTAAATTTTCACCCAAATCACAATAAAAATAAAAATTAAAAAAAAAGAATGTAACTGTACATTAAATAATCAGACAAAAAATTATTGGTAGACTTCAAATTGGGCCCCTTAATTCCCAAACCAATGTTCTTTTATATGTATTGAATTGTCTCAGTATAACCTACTGTCATCAAGTTCATTCCAAGTCATAACTAGTGTATAGGACAGAGTAGAACTGCCCAATAGGGTTTCCAAGGCTGTAAATATTTAAGGAAGCATACTGGCCCATCTTTCTGCCCAGAGTGGCTGGTGCGTTGGAATTGACAACTTTTGGGTTAGGAGGTAAATGCCTCAACCACTGTGCAACCAAAGCTCCCTTGTCTCAATATACTACCTTGCTTTTCAATATATTGAATTGTGTGTATGTGTGTGTAGGGGATGGGTATTTTGGAACAAATATTAAAAAACAATACTATTTTAAATAGACAAGAGTTATAGTGCTTCAGGGCCTCAGTGTTTGAGAAAAAACACATTGTCATTTTAGAGGAAATTTCAAAACTTAAATGAATTACATCTCCTGTTACTAGTAGCCAGAAAGTACACTTAAGTCAAAGGTTATTAACCTAACCAAACATATGCTTAATCTTATTAAACACACACACACAAACACATGCACACACACACACATCTCCTCACTAATTAAGACTTCCTAAATTTCGGCATCCCACAAAGCCTGCCAGGATGTAATTGGTCACATAACAGTATCTCACTCTTTATTAAGGTATCTGCTGCAAAAGACCTCTTTCGAGTGCTGAAAAGCAAAGATGTTTCCTTGAAGACTAGAATGCACCCAACCCAAGTCATGGTATATGACTTCATATGGATGTGAGACCTTGTGGTGGTTATGTTTTTGTGTCAACTTGGCTGGGCTTGGTTCAGTGGCTGGACAGCTGTATGTAGTATTCCCCGTGATGAGACTGGTAATCAACTCCATGATGGAATCTACTGTGAGCAGCTGAGTAGCTGCCTTTGGGTATGTGGCCTGCTTCCTATATATAAGGAGAAGCTTTGGGAATGATCTCTAGCCTATGGCATGTTTGGACCCCCTGCACATAGCTGTGCCGTTGCTCAGCAGCTTGCTATGCTCTGCTGACCTTGGGATTTACAACGGATGCAAGTTAATGGCCTGCCATGTGGTTTGGTAATATCAAGACTGTGCCTTTTTACTTGTCAACCTTGGGGCTTCTCAGCCTCAGCAGCCAGCAGCTGTCTGAGTGAAG
>NW_006923041.1:3585-4715 GCF_000298275.1 Orycteropus afer afer | reverse complement strand
AAGCTGTAGTATTTTCCATCGCCTCATATGCATGTGAGAGCTGGACAATGAATAAGGAAGACTGAAGAAGAGTCGATACTTTTGAGTTGTAGTGTTTGCCTAGAATGCTGAAAGTACCATGGGCTTCTAAAAGAACTAACATATCTGTCCTGGAAGAATTGCAGCCAGAATGCTCCTTGGAAACGAGAATGGCCAGACTTCATTTCACCTACTTTGGTCATGTTGTCAGAAGGGACCATTCCATGGAGTGCAATATCATGCTTGATAAAGCGGAGGGTCAACGAAGAAGGGGAATGCCCTCAGCAAGATGGACTGACACAGTGGCTACAATGATGTGCTCAGGCATAGCAAGGATTGTGCGGCTGGCACAGGATCTGGGAGTGTTTAATTCTGCTGTACATAGGGCTGCAATGGGTCAGAGACAACTTGATGGCACCTAAAACAACAACATTGTGGAAATTGGTATGGAGATTTCTTAAAAAGTTGGATATAGAATTACCATTTGATCTAGCAATCCCATTACTAGGTATATATCCTAAAGAAGTGAGAGCCAGGACATGAATAGACTTTTGAACATGCATGTTCATTGCAACACTATTCCCAATAGCAAAGATACACAAACAACTTAATTGCTCATCGATGGAGGAATGGATAACCAAACTGTGGTACATACACACAATGGAATAGTATGCAACACTAAAGAATAATGTAGAATCTGCAAAACATCACATAAGGTAGATGAACTTGGAAGAGATTGTGCTGACTGAAATAAGCTCAATCACAGGACAAATATTTTATTTTCCATTATTGTAAAAGGTCAAGGAAATGTTTATATATGGAAGGAAACTTTCTTTGTTGGTTACCAGAGATGGGAGGGGAGGGGACAGAAAATTGCTAAATAGGTAAGAGACAAGTATCGATTTGGGTGAAGGAAAAGGCAACACACCAAAAAAGGATGAACACAATAACACTATGGAAAATGAAGATACAGAGAGGTGCAGGCACAAAGATAAACACTTCTACGTATACAATAATGCATTATCAGTAAAGACAAACATTAATCTACAGGTAGATACATAGGTTGACATGCTGAATGATCAGCTATGTGTGGGCAAAAGGGAAGAAGCACA
>NW_006923041.1:0-3263 GCF_000298275.1 Orycteropus afer afer | reverse complement strand
GCCATGAAAATGCAACTCCCTGTCTGGAGCAAAGAAGAACTAAGAAAACCAAAGACATTTGGAAACAAGTAGTCCAAAGGACTAGTGAACCATGTGAACCTCAGCCTATGTGACTCTGAGACGAGAAGAACTTGATGGTGCCCAGCTACCACTGTCAATCTTTCAGAAAGATATCAGTACAGGAGATCCTGCACAGAGTAGGAGAAAAATGGGGAACAAAACTCAAAATTATAAAAATGAGCATGATTACTGGTCTGTTAGAGACTGGTGAAATCCCTGAGACTATAACCCCTAGTCACCCCTCAGGCCTGCAATTGAATTCAATCCTGTGGCTTTCAGCCAAACAATAGAAAGGCATATAAGGTGAACATTTATACCACGTAGGTACACTCCTTAGAACAATCCATCACAGGAGATCAGAAGGGCAGTATTTGCACAGGGAGATAGCTCAGGGGGCAGGAATGCATAGGAAAGAAGGACACAGGGAAAAATGTAACCACAGGGAAGAATTGGGATGATAGCTGTTACATTATGGGTTTTACAATCAATGTCATGAAACAAAATATGTATGAACAGTTGTATGGAAAATGAATTTGTTATGTAAAGTTTCACCCAAATAGCATTAAAAAAAAAAAAAAAAAAAACCTAGTATGAATCTTTCTTCAAAGTACCTGTGATGTTCTTGTTGGTTTGGTTTGAGCTATATTTACAATATTTATGCATTTGTTTGTTGTTGTTATTTTGCCATTGAGTCGGCCCCGACTCATAGCGACCCCTCCTTGGGTTTACGAGGCAGTATCACTACGGAAGTAGGATTGCCCATCCTTCCTTCCGAGGATTGGCTGGTGGGTTTGAACCACCAGCCTTCTGGTTAGCAGTCAAGTGCCTTAGGCACTATGCTACCAGAGCTCCCATATTTATGCATAAGGGAGCAAAAATGAAACTGCATGCCTCTGTAGAGGATTCCTTAAGGAGTTTTTGGAGTTAGCCGCAAAACCTCTAACCTTTTGAACAGAAGCTTGAGTGATCATATAATGCAAGATGGTGCCATTAAGAGTGAAAAGAAAGAGACAAATTGAAGAGATTGAGTTAGGGGCCTGGTGAATTACCCATTGTTGAGGGCTTTGTCTTTAAGATTCTACCATTTGAGGAATTCCATTGGAGCAAATATGGAGAAGTCCCTGGGCTCCTGAAGATGAGAAACACTGCATTTAACTAAGATGGCTTAGGTATGGAATTTTAAAGAAGACACTGTATATAATGTAACTACTAGTGGCATTTATACCCCCAAAACCAAACCCACTGGCCTCAAGTTGATTTTGAGTTATAGCCAGGCTACAGGACAAAGTAGAATTGCCTCATAGGGTCTCCAAGGCTGTAAATCTTCATGGAGGTCTCCCACAGAGGGCTGGTGGGTTCAAATTACCTCCCTTTTGGTTAGCAGCTGAATGCTTTAACCACTGAGCCACTGTTGGGGTTCTGTGATTTAGCTTACAAATAATTGGAGCATATCACAGTCTGAAAGCCTCCTGCAAATCTGAAAACAGGCTCCTATGGGTTGGGCAATCAACTTCTGCAGTGATACTACCTCAGAAACCCAAGGAGGGGTCGCTATGAACAGGGTACTACTTGACTGCACATAACAACAACATGGGTGGGAAGAGATGTAGGACAGTGCTTAGTACACAGTGCCAAGAAACGAAGCCCCCTGCCATTAAGTCTGATCCCTACTCATAACAAACCTATTGGCCAGTGTGGAGTGCAGAACTGTCCCATAGAGTTTCCAAGGCTATAAATATTTACGAAGCAAACTGCCTCATCTTTCTCCCGTAGAGTTGCTGGTGAGTTCAAATTGCCAACCTACTGTACAGCAGTGCAATGCTTTAATTATGTGTCAAAACCGCCTCTTGATAAGTGCACTGCAAAGTTTGTTGGTTCCCATTGAAATGAAACCTAACCTGAATGGAGTGTCCACTTTGTAACAATGGGGAAGATTACTGCTGCCTAGGCAACGGTTCTGAATAGCTCAGGGCTAGAGGCTGCTGTCAACCAAAGATTCACCAGAGGCTGGAGTGGAGGAGGGGCCAGTAGCGGATTCTCCGGTGGTGGAACTGACCGAGTTAGGTCAGGAAGCTAAACCAGAAAGTTCAAAAAACTAGAATCTAGTGTTTATTATTTTCCGTCAGTATGTTTTAATACTTTTCCACTTGTTCAACAAGATGGAAAACTCAGATTCAGACGATGAAGAAAGTGAGTCTGCAGCCCACCAGGGAAGTTGGATAGTCCAACGTCTCCGGCTGCAAGGTTTCTATCAATTTATAAATCATCTGAGTGAAGATGATTACATACTTATGAGGGATAACAATTTGTTAGGCATCCCAGGTGAAAGTACCGAAGAAGAGTTGCTGGGACGACTGAGAGAGCTGAAAGGGGACCCGACACCACCACACTCAGGTGAAAATTAAAGTATGTTTGCTATGAGGGGTGAAATGGAAAAGGAACTTCATAATATAAATTTCAGATAGAATGACATAAATTAAATTGAGAAGAGGTAATTGCATATTAAAATAAAACTGCCATTTGTGTTTGGTGAGAATGTCACGGTTGGGGTTTTTGGCTGTAGTTTTTTTCTACATCTTTTTTGTTTGTTTGTTTGTTTACTTGGGGCATACAGAGACCATCTTTCTTTTACTCTTGGTTTCCCACCTCCAATGGCAGTTTCTCCTACTTCCTGAATATTTGCTTATTAGTCACATCAATCTTTTGATAGTGGACTAAAGAGTTGCATTTTGATATTCTTTTGACATTGAAATACTTCTTCCAGATCCCCTTAAAAAAATTCTCTAAATTTCTCCAGGATTAGCTTCCTCCTTAAACATCAAACTGGAACTTCCTGCCTTTACTTGTAAATTAGTGTAATTTAGAGAAAAAAATAAGTATTAATGTAAAATCTGTTTAAAACATTTAACATTTTGAGTTCTCATTTTGTTTTTGTAATAAAGTATCAGAGCACTGTATTATGATTGTTCTAATTTTATTATTTCCTATTTCTTTCTCCCACTTTTTGTTAAAACTGGAGAAGATTTTTCAAATGAAGTGTCTATCAGTCACTCCACTGGAAATACCAAAAGTATGATAAGAAGTGGGCCAAGAGAAAACCAATCTTGGACAACAGTGAACCACACAAATCCTAACAGTGGTGATTTCAGATTCAGTTTAGGAAGCAGTTTTAACTGTATTGGGAACCCACATCCAGAGGATGA
>NW_006923040.1:88805-89312 GCF_000298275.1 Orycteropus afer afer | reverse complement strand
CTACCTGGCCAACTGACTGGAAGAGATCCATATTTGTGCCCATTCCAAAGAAAGGTGATCCCACAGATTGTGGAAATTGTAGGACAATATCATTAATATAACACACAAGTAAGATCTTACTATAGATAATTCAAAAATGTTTGCAGCAGTATATTGACAGAGAACTTCCAGAGGTGCAAGCTGGATTCAGAAGAGGACATCAAACAAGGGATGTCATAGCTGTTGTCAGATGGATCTTGGCTCAATACAAAGAATACCACAAAGATGTCTACTTGTGTTTTATTGACAATGCAAAGGCATTTGATTGTGTGGATCATGACAAATTATGGGTAACATTGAGAAGAATGGGAATTCCCAAGCACTTGATTGTACTCATGAGGAACCTGTACCTTGAACAGGAGGTCGTTCGGATGGAACAAGAGGACACTGCATGGTTTAAAATCAGGAAGGGAGTGTGTCAGGGTTGTATCCTTTCCCTGTATTTATTCAATCTATGTGCTAAGCAAA
>NW_006923040.1:85663-86380 GCF_000298275.1 Orycteropus afer afer | reverse complement strand
GATATAGATATAGATATATATAATCAAACTAAACCCATTGCCATCAAGTTGCTTCTGACTCATAGCAACCCTATAACACATAGTAGAATGTCCCACAGGGCTTCCAAGGTTGTAAAATTTTATGGAAGCAGACTGCCTCATCGTACCAGGCACAGCTGTAACTCTGCGAAATGGTTTCCAGACCCAATGCTTATAGCTAAATGCCAGATAATGCAAAGCCATCCCTGTCCCCTCCCTTTCTTCTTGTGGAACACATTCCTTAATCAATCTTAATGTGGGCACTTACCACCAGACCTTGCCCTGACCCCCTACCAGCATTGGGAACAGGCTTATAATGCCTGTATCAGAGAATATGGGTGAGAAATGAGACTCTGTGGGAGGAAATCCAATTTGTCCTGATATGTCAATATTTGAAATACTAGCTCACCTGTTAGATACCTGGGGACCTGCCCATAATTATGAAGATAACCTGTAAATGATGCGAGATTTGTTAGCACTCTTGCAGGGACTAGAAGTTGAAAGGCTGAGAAGGAGAGCAAGCACTGGCTGGTGTTGCAGCCTGGTTGCTCTTGTGTGTGGCATGCACAGCTGTAGGAGTTGAGCTAGTCTCTGAGGCAAAGGTACACCAGCTGGAGAAGGACCTCCAGCCAGAAGGAGAAGCCAGGGCAGTCCAAATTAACACCTATCTGACTGCTAACCAGAAGGCCACCAGCCACT
>NW_006923040.1:68384-84808 GCF_000298275.1 Orycteropus afer afer | reverse complement strand
GACTCATAGCGACCCCTCCTTGGGTTTCCGAGGCAGTATCACTACGGAAGTAGGATTGCCCAACCTTCCTTCCGAGGAGTGGCTGGTGGGATACCAGCTTGGAAACCCAAAGAGGGGTAACTATGAGTCCGATCAGACTCGAGGGCGGTGGGTTTGGTACTTTTGGTTTATGATATGCCATAGAGCTGTGTAAATACCCTTTCCATTTAAAGGCAAATGAATCTTGGCTTTTAAAATCAATAGATTTTTTTTGTGGTATGATCTGCCAAGGCTTAGTAGCATGAGATATTGAAGACTAGGAAAATCAGAGGGTATTTCCCTATTCTATCATAATATTTATGTTATGTTAACTTGTGATGATTTGTCTTTGCTATAAAACACTGCACCTAGGCTCACCTGGAAAGCTCAGGATTGGCCTTAAACACCTCCAACTTGCAAGGGCCTAGGTTTTCTGCCAAGTTCTTAGGTTCTGTATGGTAAAGTAATGCTAAAATAATGTCTGCTACAGTCATTGACATGGTTACCATGTATCCTCTAGCTACCAATGTAAAAGCCTACCAAACTGGAGTTATCAGAATATTGGAGGCCCTTTATTCCCCCATTTAGCCCAGATTTTACATCCTTTATATAAATTGGTTTAAATGAGAATTATTTAGAACTGGACAATGATCAAGAACACGTGTTTCATGGAACTAAAGTAGCAGTATAACAAGACTCTAGGAATCATCAATGTTGGAGCCCCTTGTGAGTTAGATGTAGCTAGCTACTCTGAGGGCTTTGGCTGGTGTTTATGGCAAAGGCAACATGGTACACAGGTTTTTCTTGGATTCTGGTCACAGTTATGGAAAAGTACTGACCAGTGATGCAGTCTGCTAGAGAAGCAGCTATGCACTGTATCCTGAAACTTACAGCATTAGAAAATATCACCAAGAGAGCCCCAATAACAGTGAAAATCCACTACTCAATCACTGGCTGGGGAAAAAAATAATTCACTTTTTACCAAGTTGGGACACTCAATAAGTTGCATTGTTGGATACTGACAACAGTGAAGCATCGTCTCCACTAGCCCCCTTAGCACTGAGGTATACCAGATATTAGGACCTATAACATACATCAATGAAGTTGCACCCCCAGGTGTTGAAAACTCCAGCCATCACTATAAGACATTGTGGTGGTTAAGTTTGTGTGTCAACTTGGCTGGTCTGGGTTGAGTGGCTGGGCAACTGGATATCATATTCCCCATGATGAAACTAGCAATCAACTCTTGGTGCAATCTACTGTGAGCCTCTGAGTAGCTGCTTTGGGTAGGTGGTCTGCTTACTGTAAATAAGCAGCAGCTTTGGTAATGGTCTCCAGCTTATGGCACACTTGAAACCTGTATGTAGCCGTGTCATTGTTCAGCAACCTGCCATGCTCTGCTGAACTTGGGACTTTGCTCTGCTGAATCAGGACTGTGCCATCTTATTTGTTGACCTTGGGCTTGTTAGCTTCAGCAGCCAGTAGCTGTCTAAGTGAAGAGATGCCTCTAGCTTCAGTGGACTGAGAATAAGAGACAGAGCTGAAGCCCAAGGTCGAGGGGCTTTCACCCAGCCCCTGGAGCCTGGCACTTTGAACTTGGATTTAAAGCTTCAAAACTGTAAGGAAATAAACTCCTGTTTGTTAAGATCATCCCATTTGTGGTATATTCTTGTCAGAAAAGCACTAGGTAACCAGAACACCTTCTGTTCAGTTGTAAAGATCTAGAATCCACCTTATTCCTTTCACAGGCCTTAAAAAAAAGCACCATTTCCATGATTTGAGTTAGTCTTTCTTGAGGTCTTTTTTTCATAGAAGTTTACTAGATATCGGAGACTACATAAGTTAATGTGATTTTTGATCTGATGAAATATAATTGTACTTTCTAAAACTGAAATTTTAGGCACTCTATTTTCTCTAAAATATATTAAAATAGCCATTATTTTTTCTGAGCTTATCTCTTTCTTGTAGTATCTTTTCAAATTCTGTTAAGAACAACAAAATGGTACTAACAACTCATGGTGTCAATATTACACTCCAAATAGTCTCAATCAACACATTAAATTCATTAAGTAAATATTCTATCCTCCAAGTTATTTCAGGTTATTTTGTGAAATTCATTGTAACTATGTAAATATAAGCTATCATTTTTCAGCCACCAGTAAGAATTTCCTCAATATTCTCTCTCTTTTTCCCAAGTCAATGTGATATATTTAGATTATCTTTCTCTACATTTTCTGGTAAAGAATGCTTACTTACTGACTTTTGCCTAGTAACCAGTATTCAGACAATCAGAATGAAATCCAGTAGCAAACTTTTTTTTTCCTTTCTCACATTTATACAAGTCTACTGGAGCTAAGGCATTTGACTGCTAACCTGAAGGCTGGCAGTTCAAACCCACCAGCCACTCCTCGGAAGGAAGATGGGGCAATCTACTTCCATAGTGATACAGCCTTGGAAACCCAAGGAGGGGTTGCTAGGAGTCAGGTCTGACTCCATGGCACATAACAACAACAGCTGGCATTGGTGGATCTGTCCTGAAAAAGTATCAGATGAGTTTGAAATTATTTTTGGTTCTAGGTCTTATCCATATTTACTTTATCTTCTCTGAAGAAGGTATTATCTAGAAAAATTTGTTCTTATTATGGAAGTAAAGGTCAAATGTTGACCATCACTGCTGAAAAACTGCATGCCATGACTTTACTTGCATCTATGTTCTAATATCATCTGGGCAAAACAAATCACTTTGCCTATTCCATTTCCAAGAGACCTAGAACATATTATTCCCCGACAAAAGTAATATGAAATACCATGAACATTTCCTTAATAATTGGCTGATATACCATACACATTACTGTCTAATCTATAACACACTACACTATGTTTTTGTGCATTACATTTATAATCCCATACAAAGATAGGACAGATAATATTTTATATTGCCATTATATAAAATAAAAGTACAAGACACTCCTTCCTGGAAAGTTTAGGAAGCCTTCTTTTTTTTCTATTATTTATTTATTTATTTATATATAGCTACATTGAGTTACCACAGTATATCAATACTATCTTTTCTTTGTCATTTAATGCATTTTAAAAGTAAACAGACAAACAAAACAAAATACTGTTAACATAGATATTGGAGAGGTAAGTCACTCTTTGGTGAATTAATAGGAATAAATGTGACAAAATAAAACAAAACAATGGAAACTATATTTAGTTGATATAATTTTTGTTGTTGTTTGCCGTCAAGTCGGCCCGACTCATAGCGACCCCTTCTTGGGTTTCCGAGGCAGTATCACTACGGAAGTAGGATTGTTCAACCTTCCTTCCGAGGAGCGGCTGGTGGGTTTGAACCGCCAGCCTTCTGGTGAGCAGTCAAGTGCCTTAGGCACTATGCTACCAGAGCTCCTGATATAATTTTAGACTAATTAATAATTTTTTTTTTTTGTTTCGTTGTAGCGAAAAAATGCACAAGACATTCGTCAGCATAACAGCTCCCACATTTACAGCTCAGAGACATTGATGGCATTTCTCATGTTGTGCCACCATCAATACTCTTCCCAAAATATTCTACCACCATTAGCATAAAGTCAATGCCCTGCAAACAAAAGTTTCCCTTTTCCTCCTCCTTCCCACCACTAATAATCACCAATAATCTTTGATTTCTCTCTCTCTCTCTCTCTCTCTCTCTATATATATATATATATACATTTTTAACCTATCTAGGAATTTTCCATCACCTCCCTTCCTATCCTTGGTAACCAACAAAGAAATTCCCCTTCCATGTACAAACCTTTTCTTTAATTTTTGCAATAGTGGACTAATATAATATTTCTCCTTCTATGATTGACTTAGGAGCTCTGGTAGCATAGTGCCTAAGACATTTGATTGCTAACCAGAAGGCTGGCACTTCAAACCCACCAGCCACTCATGGGAAGGAAGATGGGGCAATCTACTTCTGTAGTGATACTGCCTGGAAAATCCAAGGAGGGATCGCTATGAGTTGGGTCCATCTCGACGGCACATAACAACAACATGATTGATTTATGCCACTCAGCATGTCTTCCAAGTTCATCCATATTATGTGGTGTTTTGCAAATTCTACATCATTCTTTAGATTTTCATAGTATTCCACTGTGAGTATATAACACAGTTTGTTTATCCATTCCTCAATTTATGGACACTTAGGTTGTTTCCATGTTTTTGCTATTGTGAATAGTGCTACATTTAGTGTAGTGATGAACATGGTGTCCTGCCTCTCACTTCTTTAGGATATATATCTGGTAATAGGATTGCTGGATCAAATGGTATTTCTATTTCCAATATTTAAGGAATCATCATAATGATTTCCACAGTGGTTGTATCATTTTACAGTCCCATCATCAGTGTATAAGAGTCCCAATCTCTTCAGATCCTCACCAGCATTTTTCATTTTCTGTCCTGTTGAACGTTGCTATTAATATTGGGGTGAGATGGCATCTCATGGTGGCTTAGATTTGCATCTCTCTCATGGCTAATAATCATGACTATTTCTTTACGTGTTTGTTGGATTCCTAAATATCTTCTTTGGTCAAGTGTCTGTTCATATTTTCTGCCCATTTTTTAATTGGATTTTTTGTTTTTTTGATGGTGAGGTGTTTGAGTTTCTATAAATTTTAAAATTCAGTCCTTTGTCTGAGATTTCATTGCCAATTTTTTTTTTTTTTCCCCAATCTGTAGGTTCTCTTTTTACTTTTCTGGAGATGCCTTTTGATGAACATAAGAATTTAATTTTAAATGTCCCAATCATCTAGTGTATCTTCTACTACCTGTGCATCTGGGGTTATGCTTGTTAGTATATTTATGCTGGAAATTAGGACCCCTAAATTTGCCCCCCTTCTTTTTTTCTTAGTTGAACTTTTTAGTTTAGGTTTTCACATTTAAGTCTTTGATGAACCTGGAATTCGTTTTTATGTGTGGTATGAGGTATGGATTTTGTTTCATTTTTCTACAAGTGGATATCCATTGTTCCCAGCACTATTTGTGAAAGAGACTATCTCTTTCATATTGAATAGATTTCAGCCTTTGTCAAAGATCAGCTGACCACAGGTTGGTGGATCTGTTTCTGGGTTCTTATTTCTGTTCCACCGGTCCATGTGTCTGTTGTTATACCAATACCAGCCTGTTTTGACAATTGTGGCTGTATAGTAGGTTTTAGGATCTGGGTTTATGACAACTCCTACTTTGTTCTACTTTTTCAGGAGTGTTTTGCTTCTCTGAGGTCCCTTTCCTTTCCATGCAAAGTTTGTAATTGGTTTTTCCATGTTCTTAAAGAAGAATGCTTATGGAATCTGGATTGAGATTGCTTTGAATGTATAGATTGCTTTGAGTAGCATTAACATTTTCACAATGATCAATATTCTTATTCATGAACAAGATATGTTCTTCCATTGATGTAGATCTCTTATAATCTCTTCAAATAGTGTTTTCTATAGGTCTTTATGTTCCTGGTAAGATTTATTCCCAAGTATTTTCAGACCCTTGGGTTGGAAGGCACTCAAAGGACTGGGAAAGAGCTGCCTCTTTAGAGTAGAACCAACCAACCTTAATGATATGAATACAGTAAGGCTTTCAGGACCTCCATATACTGATGTGGCACAATTCAAATTGAAGAGAAACAGCTGCAAACATCCATTAATAACTGGAACATGGAATATACGAAGTATGAATCTAGGAAAATTTGAAGTCGTCAAAAGTGAAATAGAATGCGTAAAGTTTGACATTCTAGGCATTAGTGAGCTGAAATGGAGTGGTTTGGGCCATTTTGATTCAGACAAGCATATGATCTACTATGCCGGGAATGACAGTTTGAAGAGGAATGGCATGGCATTCATCACCAAAATAGATGTTTCAAGCTCTGTCCTGAAGTACAATGCTCTCAGTGATAGGATAATATCCATATGCCTACAAGGAAGAACAGTTAATACAACTATTATTAAAATTTATGCACCAACCACCAAAGCAAAATATGAGGAAATTGAAGATTTTTATCAACTTCTGTAGTCTGAAATTGACCGAACATGTAATCAAGATGTGTTGCTTATAACTGGTCATTGGAATACAAAAGTTGGAAACAAAGAAGAATCACCGGTAGTTGGAAAATTTGTCCTTGGTAACCAAAAATATATCTTTCTCTAACCTCTGATTTTTAGTCTATTTTTATCTTTGTGTCTCTTGTAAACAGCATATTAATGGGCCATGTTGTCTTATCTAGTCTGAAACTCTCTGTCTCTTGAGTGGTGCATTTAATCTATTAACATTCAGTTAAATTATTGACAAGAATGAATTTATCAATGAAATTTTGTTATGTGTCATTTGGTTTCATTGCCAATTTCTTTGTTCCATATAAATATCTGTGTTTAGCTCATTTAGTTTACAAATTATATTTTCATCTCCTTTTTTTCTGTTTTTCTAGTGTTTATTAAATATCTGTGTTTATTCTCTTTTGTTTTGTTTTGAAGATTTTTTTTTTGAAGTTATTCTGTGATTTATTGTTTTCTTTTCAAGTTTAAAAAAGTCTGTACTCTCTCCCAATTGTCTTGACTTCCTCACCATTTAGAAGTTACACTAATTGTGCTCTCTGTTTGGTTTGCAGTTGTCCTCATTCAACAATTGATATCTATTTCTCTGCTTATAGTCTTGTAAGCTTATTCTCCTTTGGATACTTATATAAGTGAGTTTGTTCTCTGTCTTAAATATTCCCTTTATGATCTTTTGTAAGGTTGGTCTGGTTTCAACAAGTTCTCTTAATTTCTACTTAAATGGAAATTCCCTAATTTCACCCTCACATTTGAGAGACAATTTTGCTGGGTATGTAATAATTGGTTGGATTTTTTTTTTTTCCTTCGGAGTTTTGTATATGTAATATTATTGCCTTATCACCTGCATGGTTTCTGCTGAGAAATCAGTGCTTAATCTTATTAATTGCACTTTGTAAGTAACTTTTTGGTTTTTTTTTCATGCTGCTTTCAGGATTCTTTCTTTGCCTTTGTTGTTGTTGTTGAATTTGATGATTATATGTCTTGATGATTTTCTTTTGGGGCCTGATTTTTGGGGTTCACTGAACTTCTTGAAAAGATATGTTCTTATCTTTCATCATATTAGGAAATTTATCTTCCAACAAATCATCAACAATTTTCTCTGTGGTTTATCTGCCTATTCTTATAGAATTCTGATTACACATAGATTATTCCTCTTGATGGTATCCCACATGAATAATAAGCTTTTTTCATTTTTTTTTATTTTTTTTATTTTTCTGTCTGATTGATCCCTTAACAAACTTAACAGTGAAATAAGTCAATCACAAAAGGGAAGCTACTGTATGAATTCACTATTATAAAAAGTCAAGAGCAGGTTTACTCACAGAAAGAAACATTCTTTGGTGGTTACTAGGGATAGGAAAGGAGGTAAGGGGGAGTCCTTAACTATATAATAAAAAAACAAAAAAATCAAACTCACTGCTACTGAGTCAATTCTGACTCATAGCAAACCTATAGGACAGAGTTGTCTGCCCCACAGGGTTTCCAAGGCTATAAATATTTATGGAAGCAAACTGCCTCATCTTTCTTCTGAGGAGTAGTTGGTGGGTTTGAATCACTGACTTTTTGGTTAGCAGATGGATACTTTAAGCATTCCACCACTAGAGCTCCTTGTTGTTGTTGTTGTTGTTGTTATGTGCTGTCGAGTTGGACCTGACTCATAGCAATGCCTTCTTGGGTTTCCGAGGCAGTATCACTACAGAAGTAGATTGCCCAACATTCCTTCTGAGGAGTGGCTGGTGGATTTGAACCGGTCAAATGGTTAGTAGTCAAATGCCTTAGGCACTATACCACCAGAGTTCCTTAAGTAGATAATAGGTACATTTTAATTTGGATGAAGGAGAAGACATCCACTAAGGGGACAATTAGCACAATATCACTAAGAAAAAGGAAGACATGAAGAGGTGTGCAAGAGTTACAGCAAAAGTCACTATTATTGCATACACAATCATGCAATATCAGTAAAACAAACAACAGTCTATGCGTGGATACATAGATGACAGGAAAGATAAGCAGATTTTGTCAGGTAAATGGAATTATACCCACAACAATATGTAGGTTTGGAAGAGATATTTCCACATACAAATTTGTATGTCCTGTATATGTAGCCACATATAACAGAGCAACCAGGGGGCAAAGTTATAAAAACCTCACAGCCACAACCAAACACCTTGAGGTAAAAAGTCACTGGGATTGAGGTATTAAGAATTCAGTCTTATTGGACAGCCAACTCAATTGGCATTGCATAGTTTAAGGGAGTTCTGGTAGCATAGTGGTTAAGGCACTTGACTGCTAACCAGAAGGCTGGTGGTTCAAACCCACCAGCCACTCCTCGGAAGGAAGATGGGGCAATCTACATCCATAGTGATACTGCCTCAGAAACCCAAAGAGGGATTTCTATGAGTCGCGTCCGACTCGACAGCACATAACAACAACAACAACAACAACAAGTTTACAAAAGTAATATTCTATATCCTGCTATATCCTGTTGTGGTGACTAGATCTTAAAATCTGGCAAGTGACCATCTAAGGTACAACTATTATTCTCTCTATTTGAAGCAAAGAAGAGTGAAGAAAATTAAAGTTATATGAAAACAAATGAACTACAACAAAAAAAAAAGATATATAGAAACAAATAATTCAAATTTCTTCCAAACTAATGCACCAGGTGAAACTTAGCCTTCTTGACCCAGAGACAAGAAGAATTAGATGGTGCATTGGCTACAACTACTGAATGCTCTAAAAAGGACCAAAATAGATGGTCATGAATAGAGTGAGAGGAAAATAAAATTTAAAAATGGGATAAAACTCAAAATCATGAAAAATCAGGCTTACAGAACTGAAGATGAGTGATAGAACCCCTGAGACTCTGGCCATTATTCACTCTTCAAGCCTGGAACTGAGCTCACCCCTGTGGCTCAACTTTTAGTCAAACAGTAGACAAGCTTATAAGGTGAACAATAAAATTAGAAGGGTACATAAACCTTAGAACAATTGACCACATGAGATCAAAAGAGTACTTTTGTCTAGGGTTAGAGATCAGAAGGCAAGAAAGGACAGTAAAGAAGGACTAATGGAAACAAACACAGGGAGGAAGTGAAAGTGTTGCTACATTTTGGAGATTGCAATCAGTAACAAAAAAAAAATATGTAGGTATTTTTGAATGGAAAAACACTTTTCTTTATAAACTTGCAAATCACAATAAAGATTAAAAATAAGTTACATGAGAGCATAAAGTAATACTCCTAAATAATACAATCTTAATTAATGGGCATTACTGTATCACATCTAATTAAGATAATTTTTGCAAAGAGGATGAACTATAATTTAAGGATTAAAAAAAATGATAGGATACATATCTGACATTAATTCTAAAAAATGGTGTTTGAGTTTTAGAGGAAAATCTAAGGTTTGCACCAACAGGGATGCTCATATCTATTCTAGCACTGTTTTATAAGGAATCGGTCTTTTTATATGGATAATGTTAGTAGAGTTGCAACAGCACATTAACAGAGAAATTCTAGAAATCCAAACACAAGATTCAAGAGAGAACATGGAAGCAGGGATATAATTGATCATATCAAATGGATCTTGGCTGAAAGCAGGGAATACCAGAAAATGTTTACCTATGTTCACTATGCAAATGTATTCAGCTCTGTGGATCATAACAAATTATGCCTAAAATTGCAAAGAAGGGGAATTCCAAAACACTTAATTGTGCTCTTGTTGAACTTGTACATAAACCATGAGGCAGTTGTTTGAACAGAACAAGGAGATAATGAATGGTTAAAAATAAGAAAAGGTGTGTGTCAGTCTTGTATCCTTTCACCATATTTATTCAATATGCATGCTGAGCAAGTAATCTGAGAAGAAGAGCTATCTGAAGAAAAATGTGACATCAGGTTTGGAGGAAGACTCAACATGCGATATGCAGATGACACAATCTTGCTTGCTGAAAGTGAAGACTTGAAGCACTTACTAATGAGCCAAAGGCTACAGCCTTCAGTATGTTTTTTTTTTTTTTTACCTCAATATAAAGAAAACAAAAATCCTCACAGCTGAACCAGTTAGCAAAATCATGTTAAATAAAGACAAGATTGAAGCTATTAAGGATTTCACTTTACCTGAATCCACAATCAACATCCATGGAAGTAAGAATCAAGAAATAGAATGATATATTTCATTGGGCAAATCTGTTGCAAAATAACCCTTTTGAGATGTCACTTTGAAAACTCAGGTTCACCTGACCCAAGTAATGCTATTTTTATCACTTCCTAACCATGCCAAAGCTGAACAATGAATAAGACACACTAAAAAAGAATTGAAGCCTTTGATTTATGGTATTGGGAGAGAATAATGAGTATACCATGGACTGCAAGAATAATGGACAAATCTGTCTTGGAAGAAGTCCAGCCAGAATGCTCCTTCAAAGGGAAGACGATGAGATTTCGTTTCACATATTTTGGACAGTTTATCAGGTGGGATCAATCTCTGAAAAATGATATCATACTTGGCAAAGTGGAGAGTGAAGGAACATGAAGAAGAACCTCAATGAGATGGATTGACACAGTGATTGCAACACTGAGCACAAACAATTGTGGGAATGTGTCAGTACTAGGAAGAGTTCTGTTCTGTTGCACATAGGGTCACTATGAATTGGAATTGACCCACAAGCACCTGAGAACAACAACAGTAGATTTAGAGTTACAGAAATGTTTTTTATTAATTTTTAAAATATTTAGTAGAAATATATTCACACAAGATGCATCAATTATACTCATCAATCATTACCTATGCTGAAATTTTATTTTATCTTTGTTAACATATGTTGTTGTTGTTGTTAGGTGCTGCCAAGTCATCTCTGACTCATAGACACAACAGAACAAAACACTGCCCAGTCTTGTGCCAGCCCCACAATCCAAGCTATACCTGAGCCCATCGTTGCTGCTGCTGTGTCAATTCATCTTGTTGAGGGCCTTCCACTTTTTCGTTGACCTTCCACTTAACCAAGCATATCCTTCTCTAAGGAATTGTTCCTTCTGACAATGTGGCCAAAGTAGATGAGACAAAGTTCAGCTATTCCCACTCGCAATGAGTATCCCAGCTGCACTTCTTCCAGGACAGATTTGATAGTTCTTTTAGCAGTCCATAGCACTGTCAGGATTCTTTGCCAACACCACAACTGGAAAGCATCAACTCTTCTTCAGTATTCCTTATTTATTGTCCAGCTCTCACATACATAACAGGAAATTGAAAACACCATGGCTTGGGTTAGGCGCACCTTAGTCTTTGGAAGACATCTTTGCTCTTCAGCACCTGAAAGAGGTCTTTTGCAGCAGATTTACCCAATTCAATATGTCATCTGATGTCTTGACTGCTGCTTCCATTGGTGTTGATTGCAGAACCAAGTAATATGAAGTCAAAGACTTCATATTCTTTGACAACTTCAATCTTTTCTCCATTTATCATGATGCTGTTAATTGGTCTAGTTGTGAGGATTTTTGTTTTCTTTATATTGAGGTGTAATCCATACTGCAGACTATAGTGTTCAATCTTCATCAGTAAGTGCTTCAAGTCATCCTCACTTTCAGCAAGCAAAGTTGTATCATTCTTGAATCACAGGTTGTTAATGAGTCTTCCTCCAATCATGATAGGAGCTTTGGTAGCATAGTGCCTAAGGCACTTGACTGCTAACCAGAAGGCTGGCAGTTCAAACCCACCAGCAACTCCTTGGAAGGAAGATGGGGCAATCTACTTCCATAGTGATCTGCCTCGGAAACCCAAGGAGGGGTCACTATGAGTTGAGGCCCACTTGACGGCACATAACAACAACAACAACCAATCATGATGCCATGTTCTTCTTCATATAATCCAGCTTCTTGGTTTATCTTTTCACCATACAAATTGAATAAGTATAGTGAAAAGATACAACTCTGACACACTCCTTTCTCAATTTTAAACCATGCAGTGGGGGTATTTATGAGCAGTTTTAAGGGGTGGCTGAAGAGGATATTGTTAACATATAAGTGGCCTCAAATCATGTATCTAA
This sequence comes from Orycteropus afer afer, assembly GCF_000298275.1. NCBI lineage: Eukaryota > Metazoa > Chordata > Mammalia > Tubulidentata > Orycteropodidae > Orycteropus > Orycteropus afer. The sequence goes on along the minus strand of NW_006923040.1, from coordinate 72,664 downwards.
ACAAACAGTATATATAAGATTATATATATATATGGTATATATGCACACATGTCTTATGTACAATATTGGCATGCATGTCTATTCTATATACTTCACAGTTCATTCAAATATAGACAAGGCCTAGTTTAGCACATCCTTATGTCCAGATTCAGGAATATGTTTTTACCCATTTATTTTAGAGACAGATGTTTTCTCTCAGTTTGAAGTATAAATAAATAAATAAATAAATAAATAAATAAATAAATAAAATAACATTCACACTGTTGTCTGAAGATGTTTCTATAAAATGTCAATTCACAAAAGAACATATATTGAAAATTATCAATTTTCTGATGTTTGTTACTTGGCTAAAATGTGTAAATTTTCTACCTGTTTGTAACCTAGAAATGTATAACAAAACAATGAGTTGCCTTGACTGTTATAAATTTATTCAAAATAGAAAATTCATTAATCTGATGACAGATTGGCTTTCTGAATCTTTCAGTGTAGTAATTATGTTTTAAGTATCCTCTTTGAGGATAAGAAACCTCAATTTGATTGTCAAACTATCAAAGAAAATGAAAAAAAAAAAATCTCCTTGAGTCTAACTGATGGAAAGATTCACCTAGCAGTGGCATCTATTTCAATTAGCCAGGTACTCTGCATATCTGCTAGGGAACCTGAGTTTATTTGAGTCCTGGATAATAAAAGGCTCTGCTTCAACACAGTCAATCATTTATGTAAAGTGTTTCAAGTTATCAAATCACTTTAATCCTGGGGAAGAAGTCACTCAGGTTCAATATGCTTAAATAATTAAAACTAGTTTTGGTAAATTAATAACATTGAGGAAACATTACCCTGTATAAAGAATTCTGGTGCTTGTAGAGTTTAGAAGCTGTAAACAGGGATATAAGAGTCCTCAGTAGAGTAACTAAAATGCAAAAGAACACTAATGAATAAATAAATACTTTTCTGGATCATAGGCAAAACTTTCACAATTTAGAGGATCACTGTTTTAACTAGGATCAGAATTACTTTCAGTGTTGGATGATTTTAAGTTTTTTTATTAAAATAGATAGCAGCAGCAACAATAACAAAGATGAAGTTGATTGTTCACCAGCCACTCCTCAGAAAGAAGGTTGGACAATCTACTTCTGTAGTGATACCGCCTTAAAAACCCAAGGAGGGGTCCCTACGAGTTGGGTCCAACTTGATGCCATATAACAAAAAAAAAAAAAAAAAAAAAAAAACTTTTTTTTTTAATAGAGTAGTTTTAGTTTAATAACTTGCACTCCAGAGAAAATTGTTGAAGAAATTCATATCGAAGTCCAATTGTGGTAGGATGACATCAAGAACATCGTACATGAAGAAAACAAATGGTCATTAATAAGACAGGAAGAAAAAAAAATGATAAGAAAGTATGAAAAGACCAAAAGGGAGATCAGGAGAGAGAAACACTAAAATTTACTCTTGAATAGAGATCTGGTGAACTGAATGGAAGAAATTACAAGATAAAAGAGCTGAACAGTAATTTCAAAAAACATCTCAAGACAAAGAAAATTATTGAAATGAAGTGTGTGAAGACTCAGATTAGAAAGCAAAAAGGGAAGAACATGCTGCACATTTTCCAGCTGAAATCACTGAAAACAAATTCAATCCTCAAGTTGCAATACTGGACAATTCTATGGGCAAAATGTTGAATGATGCAGGGAGCATCAAAAGAAGATGGAAGAAATACACAGAATAATTATATCAAAACAACTAGTTGCTGTTCAACTATTTCAGCAAGTGGTATGTGAACAAGAACTATTGGTATTGAAGGAAAAAGTCGAAGCTGCACTGAAAGAATTGAAAAACAAGGCTTCAGGAATTGACAGACTACCCATTGAGATGTTTCAGCAGATACCACACTGAAGGCACTTATTCATTTTTGCCAAGAAATTTGGAAGACAGCTATCTGGCCCACTGACTGAAAGATCTATTTTGTGACCATTTCAAGAACAGTGATCCAACAGAATGTGAGAATTATCAAACAATATCATTAATATCACATACAAGTTAAATTTTGCTGAAGATAATTGAAAAATGATTGCACCAGTATATTGATAGGGAACTTCCAGAAATGCAAGCTGGATTCAGAAGAAGATGTGAAATGAGGGAAATCATTGGTGATGCCAGGTGGGTCTTGGCTGAAAGCAAAGAACACTAGAATGATGTTTACTAGTGTTTTATTGACTATGCAAATGTACTCAACAATGTGGATCATACCAAATTATGAATAACATTGAAAAGGTTGGGGATTCTAGAACATGGGAATTCTAGACTGCTCCTGTGGGACCTATACCTCGATTAAGGGCTGTGGTCTGACCAGAATAAGCAGATACTGCAAGGTTTAAAATCAGAAAGTGTGTCAATGTTGTATCCTTATTCAATTTGTATGCTGAGCAAATAATCCAAGAAGCTGTATTATATGAAGAGGAAAGCAGCATAAAGGGTGGAGGAAGACTTATTAATAACCTGTGATATGAAGATGACATAATATTTCTTGCTGAATGTGAAGATGATTTCAAGCACTTACTGATGAAGATTAAAGACTACAGACTGCAGTATAGATTATACCTAAACATAAAGAAAGCAAAAATCCACACAACTGGACAAATACGCAGCATCACAATAAATGGAGAATAACTTGAAGTTGTCAAATATTTCCACAATCAACACCCATGGAAACAGCAGTGAAGAAAATAGACATCATATTGCACTGGACAAATCTGCTGCAAAAGACCTCTCCGACTCATAGCGACCCCTCCTTGGGTTTCCGAGGCAGTATCACTACGGAAGTAGGATTGCCCAACCTTCCTTCCGAGGAGTGGCTGGAGGGTTTGAACCGCCAGCCTTCTGGTGAGCAGTCAAGTGCCTTAGGCACTATGCTACCAGAGCTCCTCTTTAAAGTGTTAAAGAACAAATATATCATTATGAAGGCTAAGGTGCACCTATCTCAAGCCATGATATTTCCAATTGTTTCACATGCATGTGAAAACTGTACAATGTATAAGGAAGACCAAAGACGGAGTGATGGTTTTGAATTGTGGTGTTGATGAAGAATACTGAAAATATCATGAACTGCCAGAAGAAGAAACAAATCTTTCTGGGATAAGTGCAGTCAAAATGCTCCCTGGAAATGAGAATAACCAGACTTTGTCTCACTTATTTTGGTCATGTTGTCAGAATGGACCAAGGATATCGTTCTTGGTAAAGTGCAGGGTTAACAAAAAAGGGAATACTCTCAACAAGATGGATTTACACAGTGGCTGCAAAGAAGGGGTCAAGTGTAGTAAGGATTGCAGTGATGGCCCACAACCTGCCTGTGTTTAGTTCTATTATACATAGGATTGCTATGAGTCTGAGCCTACTCGATGGCATCTAACAAAAGCCGCATGTGTCAAACACTGGATTTTCTTCCAAAGGATTTTCAAATTATTTCCCTTCCTTTTACTCATATGCTTTTGTTTTTCTTTCATTTGTGTGTGTGATTTGCTTTTTCTTCTTCATTGTTCTTAAAACTTCCCAGCAAAATAGGGATCTCAATCAACTATAAATAAAAGTCCAATTTTTTTATTTGCCTCAAGTTTTATATAATTGAATCAAAGCTATAATCTCATATGCCATGTTGATTGAGCCACATTTAGCAAAGCCTTTTAAAAATATATGGCAACCAGGCCAGGCCCTTGTTTTATTTCCTGACCGTATGGATTTTATTTTTAAAATTTATTCAGCTAGCCTAAGTAGAACATTGGCTGCAGTTCTGGGGTGAGGTATAGCGGAGATCGTGAGGCTAGCACAGGACTGGGCAGCATTTCATTCTGTTGTACATAAGGTCACTGTGAGTTGGAGATGACTCGACAGCACCTAACAACAACAACAAGTAGAAATAAAGATTGCATAAATATAATTTTCATCAATATTACACGTTTTCATAAATGTATTATGTTTTTATTGTGATTACAGTGGGCCTTTGTCATTCAATGATACACAAAATACTTTAAACAAACTCTCTAAAAGCATGTATACCATAATGAAATTTCAGTCTGGAAAGACCTAATGTGACATGAGTAATAGGGTAACTCTCCAGGGCAAGTAGTAGAAAAATAATGGTTCTTGATTAGTGAAAATAAGAGTAGCATCTTGACTCTGGTTACAGAGGAACAATTCTGATATAAATAGTTAAAACATTAACCTCAATAAGGTAATCTTTCAATAGGTACATAGACATTGCTACAGAGAATTCAGCCAGAAACAGT
>NW_006923040.1:64673-68284 GCF_000298275.1 Orycteropus afer afer | reverse complement strand
TCTTAAACAAACAAACAAACAAAAAATTTCCTAGTTAAAAGGGTAGAAGTTTAGTTTCTGAAATAGTAATACAGATAAAAATAAGTTAGTCTCCTTACTGTTTTTGGACATAAATATTCAAAAAAATAATTAAGAATCTGGTTAGTTTGGGAAGCAGTTATATTCAAGTTAGCATCAGAAGTTATTATTTTACTTCTTGGCACATTTAGCTTAAGTGTGTTTCTTATATTTGATCACCTGTTTTTCTGGTTACCTATGCTACTCTGCAAGAATATACCACAAATGGGATGGCTGAACAAACAGGAGTTTATACTCTCACAGTTTGGAGGCTTTAAGTTCAAGTTCAAAGTGTCAAGCTCTAGGGGCTGGGTGAAAGACCCTCAGCCTTGGGCTTAAGCTCTGCCTCCAGCTCCCGGCCCACTGAAACTAGAGGTGTTTCTTCACTCAGATAGCTGTTAGCTGCTGAGACTGCCAAGCCCAAGGTTGACAAATAAAAAGGCACAGTCCTGATGTTACCAGACCACACGGTAGGCTATTAATTCAAGCCCATTGTAAGTCCCCGAGTCGGCAGAGCATGGCAGACTGCTGAACAACAACATGGCTACATGTAGGGTTTAAGCATGTCACAAGCTAGAGACCATTCCCAAAGCTGCTTCTTATATATGGGATGCATATTACATACCCAAAGCAGGTACTCGGCTGCTTGTGGTAGATCCCACCATGGAGTTGACTGCAAGTCTCATCATGGGGAATAACTTCCAGAAGCTGCACAGCCACTCAGCCAGGCCCAACCAAGTTGACATACAACTTTAACTACCAAACCTGTACTGATACATCTATTGAAGGCTTGGCATTAGTAGGATGAATATCTATCTGATGTTGTAAATTATGATCATAGTCATGAAGTCTATAAGGAAGGATGACTGGTTGGCTACTTATAAATAGTATAGAAAGCTTGTTATGTGCCATAGAATCAATTCCAACTCAAAGAAACCATATGTTCAACAGAATCAAACACTGCCCAGTCCTGTGCCATTCTCACAATCTTTCTATGCTTGAGTCCATTGTCACAGCCACTAAGTCTTGCCATTCTTGCTTCCAAGGAGCATTTCAGTTGCACTTTTTCTAGGATAGATTTGTTTGTTCTTCTGACAGCCCATGATATTTTCAATATTCTTTACCAATACTGAAATGTAAATGCATAATTTTTTGGTACTCCTTCCTCACTCACATCCAGTTTCACATATAGGGCGACTGAAAATACCATGTCTCGGGGTAAGCACACCTTAGTCTTCAAAGTGACATCTTTATACTTCAACACTTTAAAGAGGTCCTTTGTAGCAGATTTGCCTAGAGAAATATTAAATGTGATTTCTTGACTGCTAATTCCATGGTGGTTGACAGTGGATCCAAGTAAAATGAAATCTTTGACAACTTTAGTCTTTTCTCCATTTATCATGATGTGTTATTGGTCCAGTTTTGAGGATTTATGTCTTCATTTTGTTTAAGTATAATCCATATTTTGACTATTTCCAATTTTCCTAGATTCATACTTCATACATTTCACTTTCTGTTCATTAATAAATGTTTGCAGCTGTTTCTTTCCATTTGGGGTTGTGCACCATCAGCAAATGAGGGCCCCCAAACCTTTGTTCCATCCATGTCATTAAAATCAACTCTACTTTGAGGAGGCAGATCTTCCCCATTCATAATTTGAGTGCCTTCCAACCTAAAGGTATCATCTGCCAGAAATACATCAGGCAGTGTTTCATGGGTCTTTATAGAAGTTTACAGTAATATATCAGACAATGTTTCATTGCTATTCTTTATATTTCTTTATAGTATGCTAAAGGAATATAAATTGCAAACATATGGTTTGAGTTGTACATTGAGCAAAAATCAAATAATTAGAAAATCTCTAGGACTTCCTTTGGGAAATTACATTTCTTTTTTTTTAGGCATAAACACATCTAAGAGAAAATAAGATTATTATTTTATAGATTACTGGAATACAATATAGGTTTCATAGGTGCACTTCTTCAGAGAATTTGAATGTAACATATTATCTGACTCAGCTGGAGGTGATGATAATTGTTTGTTCAACTGGTAAATGGCAACTGGCACTCAATATCAGATTATTCTAAAATAAATTGAGATGCCATAAAGAATATTAGATTGTATAAATGAATAATCCAAATAGTAGGAGATGGATATGTATATATAAGTCTCATACTCTTTCTTAAATAAATATCTGAAGAGGTTCCAGAGGACATTCCTTTAATTCAGTCAATAAATAAAAAATACACTGGTGAGTAAAATACCCACATCCTTGAAAAGCTCTGTACTGACTGTCCTTTGTTAACTAGAGATATAAGTGGGAGATTCTGACATTATATGATCCTGGCATATGATGACCTGGGTTAGTAAACACAAGATGGAAACATTTAGCAGCCAAATAAAAGAAGTTACATGTGACTGATAGAGCAGCATATTAGAAGTGGCAAGTAGTGTTGTAATCTCTGTGATGGTTGTTAGTTGTCTATTATATCCAATGACCAGACTACAAAGGTTCTAGAAGACCTATTTAATTAGAGGAAAAAAAAAAAAAAACACCATCTCATTGTGGAAAACATGTCAGATATTTTGCTTGTGGTATCTGTCATATTCACCTAAGTAATTTTTTTTTGGTTTGCCCAATGGACTTATGATATATATGACCTTACCATCAATTACATAGTTCATGCATGGGCTGGGTAATCTAACTTTCCTTTTTCCAAAACAGATCTGACACAATGTTGCAGAGGTCAAAATTTTGTAGCAATTACAATCAATCCTCATCACCCAGTAGAGTACCTGACATTTTTCATAACTGAAGGGACAGCAATTTGTCCTCATTGGAATAGATGTTTATTCTAGAAATGCATATTTCTTCTTTGATCACCAAGATTCAAATGCAAACTGAGGACAAAATGTGTGGGATGAATAGAGGAGAAAATAAATTAGTTATGAAAATCAACTCATTCCTTAAGGTCAAATGTAGAAAAAAAAATATGAGTTCCACACATTTTCTTCTCCTCTTTTATTTATTTATTTGTTTGTTTGTTTGTTTTTTGTTCATGAACCTATGTTGTTTTAATTGTAGCCCTTTCTTTTCAATTAAATATCGAGTGTCATAATTGTGGTGAGTTCTGCAATCTATTTCATAGGTAATAGATTTTTGTGACAGGATGTTGTCTTCACAAGAATAAAACAAATTTCACATATGGTGAAATTCTAACTAGAAATAATTTTAGAGTACTTCCTTAAAGTTTGATCCCTAGCTACTTCTCTAGCAGCTCTGGTGGAAAAGTGCCTAAGGCATTTGACTCCTAACCAGAAGGCTAGCTGTTCAAACCCACCAGCCACTCCTCAGAAAGAAGAATGGGCTATCTATTTCCATAGTGATACCACCTTGGAAACCCAAAAATGGGTCGCTATGGGACGGATCCAACTCGACAGCAGTGAGTAGAGCTACTTCTCTTAGATCTTAACTTACCCCAGCCAAATTCTATTAATTTAAGTAAGACTGATTGTTTTGTTTGTTTGTTTTTGCTGTTCAGAAACATTTAAGA
>NW_006923040.1:59327-64150 GCF_000298275.1 Orycteropus afer afer | reverse complement strand
GAAGTTGTCAAATATTTTGTTTTAGTTGAATCCACAGTAAACATCCAAGGAAGCAACAGTCAAGAATTCAGACATCACATTGTCTGGACAGATGTGTTGCAAAAGATCTCTTTAAACTGTTAAGAAACAAAGTTATTAGGTATAAGAGTAAGGTGTGCCTGATCCAAACCATTGTATTTTCAATTCTTTTGTATGTATATGAAAACTGGACAATGAATAAGGAAAAGTAAAGAAGTGTTGATGCCTTTGAATTGTGGTATTGGTGATGAGTACTGAATATACCATGGACTTCCAGAAGAATGAACAAATCTGTCTTCAAAGAGATGAAGCCAGAAAGCTATTTGGAAGCAAGAATACCCAGACTTCCTATCTCCTACTTTAGAAAGGATCGGTCCCTGGGAAGGATATCTTACTTGGTAGAGTAAAGGGTCAGCAAAGAAGGGGATGACCCTCAACGAGATGGATTGACACAGTGACTCAGTAATGGGCTCAAGCACAGCAAGGACTGTGGGGATAGAGCAGAACCAGGCAGTGTTTCATTCTGTTTTACATACAGTCACAATCTGTCAGAGCTGACTTAATGGGACCTGGCAACAACAAAAGGATTTTCAACACCATCAGTTCCATATTGTAATGGACAGTTGGATTGTAACTCCAATGAAGATAATAATGTACAGTAAAACAAGAAAACAAACAAAGCACTACATTTACCAGCTTCCTTTGCTACTAGTATATTGGATATTTGTTAAACACTTTCCATCAGATGTATCTTAGATGGATTTTTATTCAGAAGACATATTTCTGAGAAAAAATGAGGCAGAATCTTTTGATGACATAGATGGAAGCTCAGAAATGATGTATCTTGGCCCTGCAGTGCTTGCAGCCACTTTTTTTTTTTTTTTTGCTGCATATTTACATGGTCTAGGACTGAAGAAAGGGTCAACACCTCCCTTACAAAGTGAGTTCTATATTTGATTCTGGGAGTTGATCTCTAACATTGAACCTTGAGTTTATTCCTCTAACCATACAGATTATGTAATCTTTCTAGTATTGTTCAGTGATATCCTTAGTGCTTAAATCCTTGGGTGTGGGTTTGTTGTTGACAAATGACAATGTTGTTTGATCTAGAAACCAATCTTTGAAGAAGAATTGATTACAATCAGTTAAAAATAATTTAAGTGATTTTTCTCATGTTATATATTGTCAATTTCTTTTGCCATTTCATAATTCTAATAGGAAAATAATTCAGTATATTTTCTCAGTCAAAAGTTCATCACCCACAAAAGCTGAAACATTGGTAATAATTTGGGGTTTTTTTATTTTTTTTTTTAATTTTCAAGGATGTGATTATTACTTTTAATATTATATTTAGGATAGATTGATGGATAAGTGGAATTTACACACTCAACAAAATTATTTTTCTTTTTCTAAAATAAAAGATATTTATAGGTACATACTTTTCCATACATTCTTTCTGTAAGAAACTGGTTCTAAAATCTTTGCCTGAACAATAATTATCTGTGGTGGAACCCAGGAATCAACATGTTATAAACCTACCTAGGTGATGCAGGAAACATCAAAAGAAGGTGGATGGAATACACAATCAGTATACCGGGGGAAAAAAAAAAATGGTAGATGATCATCCATTTCAGGAGGTGGCATATGATCAAAACCAATGGTACTGAAGGAAGAAGTTGAAGCTGCACTGAAAGAATTGGCAAAATACAAAGCTCTTGGAATTGATGGGATACCCACTAAGATGTTTTGAGAAACAGTGTCATGCTGGAGGCACTCACTCGACTATGCCAAGAGATTTGGAACACAGCTACCTGGCCAACTGATTGGAAGAGATCCATATTTGTATCATTCCAAAGAAAGGTGATCCCACAGAATGTGGAAATTATCAAACAATATCATTGATATCACACACAATAAAATCTTGCTGAAGATAATTCAAAAATGTTTGCAGCACTATATTGACAGACTATTTCCAGAAATGCAAGTTGTATTCAGAAGGGGATGTCAAATGTGAGATATCATAGCTGATGTCAGATGGATCTTGGCTCAAAGCAAAGAATACCAGAAAGATGTTTACTTGTGTTTTATTGACTATGCAAAGATTTTTGATTGTGTTGATCATAACAAATTGTGGATAGCATTAAGAATAATGAGAATTCCAGAACACTTAATTGTACTCATGAGGAATCTGTACATAGACCAGGAGGCTGTAGCACGAACACAACAAGAGGATACTGCATGGTTTAAAATCAGGAAGGGAGTGTGTAAGGGCTGTATCATTTCACCATACTTATTCGATCTGTGTGCTGAGCAAATAATCCAAGAAGCTGGACAATATGAAGAAGAACACAGGATTAGAATTGGAGGAAGGCTCATTAGCAACCTGAAATACACAAACAACACAACTTTACTTGCTGAAAGTGAGGATGACTTGGAGTACTTACTGATGAAGATTAAACACTAATCTGCAGTATGAATTATACCTCATTATAAAGGAAACAAAAATCCTCACAACAGGACCAACAAGAAGCATCACTTGATTCCACAATCAAAGCCAATAAAAGCAGCATCCAAGACATCCAAAGACGTATTTCATGGGGCAAATCTGTTGCAAAAGATCTCTTTTAAGTGCCAAAGAGCAAGGATATCTCCTTGAAGACTAAGATGCATATTCTGGTTACCTAGTACCACTCTGACAAGAATATACCACAAATGGGATGGCCTTAAGAAACAGAAGTTTATTCTTCCAGTTCAGGAAACTAGAAGTCTGAGTTCAAAGTGCCAGGCTCTAGGGGCTGAGTGAAAGCCCCTCGACCTTGGGCTTCAGCTCTGCCTCTTACTCCCGGACCACTGAAGCTAGAGGCATCTATTCATTCAGACCACTACTGGCTGCTGAGGCTAACAAACCCAAGGTCTAAAATGGCACAGTCCTTATGTTACCAAACCACATGGCAGGTCATTAATTTAAGTCCATTGTAAATCCCAAGGTCAGCAGAGTATGGCAGGCTCCTGAACAATGACTCAGATACATGCAGGGTTCAAGCAAGCCATAAGCTACAGACTATCCCCAAGATTCCCCCTTACATACAGGAAACAGACTACATCCCAAGGCAGCTGCTCAGCTGCTTGTGGGAGATCAGATCTCACCATGGAGTTGATTGCCAGTCTCATCATGGGGAATAACTACCACCAGCTGCCCAGCCACTCAACCAGGCCCAGCCAGGTTGACATACAAATTTAACTACCACAATGCACCTCACTTGAGCCATAGTATTTTCATTCACCTCATACACACGTGAGAAGTGGACGATGAATAAGGAAGACAGAAGAGAGTTTATATTTTTGAGTTGTGGTGTTGGCAAAAAATGCTGAATGTACCATGGACTGCCAGAAGAACTAACATTTCTTTCCTGGAAGAAGTGCAGGCAGAATGTTCCATAGAAGTGAGAATGGCTGAATTCATCTCACCTATATTGGTCGTGTTGTCAGAAGGGACCATTCTCTGGAGAAGGATATCAGGCGTGGTAAAGTGGAAGGTCAATGAAAGAGGGGAAGGATCCCAACAAGTTGGACTGACAAGGTGGCTGCAGTGATGGGCTCAGGTATAGTAGGGATCATGAGTCTGACACAGGACCAGGCAGTGTTTTGTTCTTTTGTACATAAGGTCGCTATGAGTTGGAGATGACTTGACAGTACATAACAAAAATGTGTAAATATTTCCTTGACTTTTTACAATACTGGACTAATATAATATATATCCTTCCATGATTGACTTATTTCCCAGGGCATCATGTTCTCCAAGATCATCCATGTTATGAAGTGTTTTGCAAATTAAACATTATTCTTTAGGGTTGCATAGTATTCCATTGTATGTAAGTACCATTGTGTGTTTATCCATTCCCCAGTTGATGGCACTTAGGTTGTTTCCATATGTTGACTCATGTCTTGCCTCTCACTTCTTTAGGATATACAACTAGTGATGGGATTGCTGGGCCAAATGTTTTTTTCTATTTCCAGCTTTTTAAGGAATCTCCATACTGATTTCCGAAGTGATTGTATCATTTTAGAGTCCCAACATCAGTATATGTGAGTCCCAGTCTCTCTACATCTTCATCAGCATTGATTTTCTGTCTTGTTGAATTTTGCTATTAATGCAGGGGTGCCATGGTATCTCATGGTTGTTTTGATGTCCATCTCTCTATTGGCTAATGATTGTGAAATTTTTTCATGTTTATTGGCTGCTTTGAGAGCTCTGGTAGTGTAATGCCTAAGGCACTTGATTGCTAATCAGAAGACTGGTGGTTCACATTCACCAGCCACTCCTCGGAAGGAAGATGGGGCAATCACTTCTGTAGTGATACTGCCTCGAAAACCCAAGGAGGGGTCGCTATGAGTCGGGTCTGACTCCATGACACATAACAACAACAACAACAATTGGCTGCTTGAATATCTTCTTTGGTCAAGTGTCTGTCCATGTTTTCTGGCCACTTTTTAATAGGATTGTTTGCCTTTTTGATGTTGAGTTGTTGGAGTTTTCTATAAACTTTAGAGATCATTTCTTTTTCCAATATGTCATTGATGAATAATTTTTCCCTTTCTCTAGGTTCTGTTTTTATTCTTTTGGAGAAGTCTTTGTTTTTGTTGTTGTTAAGTGCTGTTGAGTCATTTCCGACTCTAGGTGACCCCATGTACAGCAGAACGAAACACTGCCCGATACCGCGCCAGCCCCACGTTCCCTTCTATACTTGAGCTCATCATTGCATCCACCATATCAATCCATCTCGTTGAAGGCCTCCCCCTCTTTC
>NW_006923040.1:54466-55896 GCF_000298275.1 Orycteropus afer afer | reverse complement strand
CTGTAAGCCTGGGGCTCAAGGCTTTTATCCCCTTCCCTGCTCTCTGGCCTGCTACTCTGGCGTCCCTTCATTGTCTCTCCTTACCTGTAAGCCTTTGGATGCACATAATTTAATTTCAAAAGGTCCCAATCATCTAGTTTATCTTCTGCTGTTTGCACATCTTAGGTTATGCTTGATAGCTTATTTATGCCATCAATTGTTGTTGTTGTTAGGTGCCATCAAGTCATTTCTGACTCATAGCGACCCCGTGCACAGCAGAAAGAAACACCACCCTATCCCACACCAGCTCCATGATCTTTGCTATACTTGAGCCCATTTTCACAGCCACCATGTCAATCCAACTCATTTAAGGCCTCCCTTTCTTTCATCGACCCTCGACCTTATCAACTATGACATCCTCCTCCAGGGAATGGTCCATTCTGACAAGATGGCAAAGGTAGGTAAGAGGAACTCTGGCCATTCTCGCTTCCAAAGAACATTTCAGCTGCACTTCCTCCAGGACAGACGTGTTAGTTCTTTTAGCACTCGACTGTACTTTCAGCATTCTTCACCAACACCACAACTCAAAAACATCAAGTCTTCTTCGGTCTTTCTTATTCATTGTCCAGCTCTCACATGCATATAAGGCAATTAAATATATCATGGCTTGTGTCAAGTGCACCTTAGTCCTCAAGGAGACACACTTGCTCCTCAGCACTTGAAAGAGTCCCTTCGCCGCTGACCTGACCAGTGCTACATGTCCACTAATGTCTTGACTGCTGCTTCCATTGGCATCGATTGTAGAACCAAGCAAGGTGTGTTCTTTGACATCAATCTTCTCTCCATTTATCATGATGCTGCTTATTGGTCCAGTTGTGAGGATTTTTGTTTTCTTTATATTGAGATGTAATCCAAACTGCAGACAGTATTCCTAACTTCATTAGCAAATGCCTCAAATCATCCTCACTTTCAGCAAGCAAAGTTGTATCATCAGCTGTCTCAGGTTGTTTATGATTCATCCTCCAATCATGTGTTGCCATGTTTTTCTTCATATAGTCCAGCTTCTCAGATTATTTGTTCAGCATATAGATTGAATAAGTATGGGAAAAGGATAGAACCCTAACACACTCCCTTCTTGATTTTAAACCATGCAATGTTCCTTTGTTCTGTTCAAACAAGAGCTTCCTGGTCAAGGTACAGGTTCCTCATGAGTGCAATCAAGTGTTCAGGAATTCCCATTCTTCTCAATGTTATCCATAATTTTTCATGATTCACAAAATCAAATGCTTTTGCGTAGTCAGTAAAATACAAGTAAACATCTGTCTAGGTATGCTTTGCCTTGAGCCAAGATCCATCTCACATAAGCTATAATATCTCTTGTTCCACATCCTCTTCTGAATCTAGCTTGCATCTATGAAAGTTCTCTGTCAATATACTGCTGCAACAGTTTT
>NW_006923040.1:49008-53981 GCF_000298275.1 Orycteropus afer afer | reverse complement strand
TGGCTTTCTAGCTCCAGGTCTTTACACATTTCATTATAGTAATTGGCTTTGTCTCCTTGAGCTGTTCTTCGAAATCTTTGGTCAGCTCTTTGATCTTGTCATTTCTTCCATTTGCTTTAGCTACTCTCCACTCAATGGCAACTTTCAGAGTCTCTTCTGTCATCCATTTTGGTATTTTCTTTCATTCTCATATTTTTAATGACTTCTTGCTTTCTTCATGGATGATGCTCTTGATGTCATCCCACAATTCTTCTGGTTTTCGGTCATTGGTATTCAATGCGTCAAATCTATTCTTTAGATGCTCTCTAAATTCAGGAAGGATATATTCAAGATCATATTTTGGCTGTCTTGGACTTGTTTTAATTGTATTCAACTTCAAGCTTAACTTGCATATGAACAGTTGATGGTCTGTTCCACTATCAACTCCTGGCCTTGTTTTGACTGAAGATATTTAGGTTTTCCATCTCCTCTTGCCACAGATGTTGTCAATCTGATTCCTGTGTGCTCCATCTGGTGAAGTCCACATTTACAGCTACTGTTTGTGATTTTGAAAAAAGGTATTTGTAATGAATAAGTCGTTGGTATGGCAAAATTCTACCATGTGATTTTCAGCATTATTTCTGTCACCAAGTCCAAATTTTTCAACTACTGGTGATACTTGTTTGTTTCCAACTTTTGCATTCCAGTCACCAGTGATAATTAACACATCCTGATTGCATGTTCAGTGAATTTCAGACTGTAGAGGTCGATGAAAATCTTCAATTTCCTCATCTTTAACTTTGGTGGTTGGTGCATAAATTTGAATAATAGTCATATTAACTGGCCTTCTTTGTAGACACATGGATATTATCCTATCACTGACAGCATTGTACTTCAGGTCAGATCTTGAAACATCCTTTGTGATGATGAATGCTGCACCATTCCTCTTCAAACTGTTATTCCCAGCATAGTAGATCATGTGGTTGTTTGATTCAAAATGGCCGAAATCAGTCCATTTCAGCTCAATAATGCCTAAGATATCAATCTTTATGCATTCCATTTCATTTCACACAACTTCCAATTTCCCTAGATTCATACTTTGTACATTCTGTGTTCCAATTATTAATGGATGTTTGCAGCTATTTCTCCTTAGTTGGAGTGGTGTCACATCAGCAAATGGAGGTCTTGAAAGCTTTACTTTATCCATATGAGTTAGGTTGGTTTTGCTCTGATGACACAGCTCTTTTCCAGTCCTATTTTGAGAGACTTCTACCCTAAGCAAGTCATCTTCCTCCTCTGTATTGGACAGTATTTCCAGACAATTCATAAATTTGTGCAGTATTGTATCACACAGTGTTTCTCTCCTATTCATAAGGTTTTCCCTGGGCAATTCTTTGAGAAGTGGATGGCCTCTTCCTTCTTCCAAGTCTGTTTCAGTCTGCAAGCCATGCTGATTACCTGTACACCATATGCACCCCACTGGGTTTGAAACACCAGAGGCACAACCTCCAAGATCACAGTAATACATCACCACAGTAAGACAAACCAACAAACAAGTTCACTTCCTTTAGCTGTGGGAAATCTCTCCAACCTCTCCTTACCTGGATCCCTGTGGCTGACTCTTCACTCTGTCCCAGTCCCCCTAGCTTTTTTTACTCTCCTTTCTCCCACTTTCTTGCCTTGCTGATTGTGGGGCATGGCTGGGTTCCCTCCCCTCACCTGGATCACTGCAGCTGACTCTGTGCCATGAATTAGGGCAACTGATTTTGCCCCTATTTTTTCTTTAATGAACTTTATAATTTTAAGCTTCACATTTCAGTCTTTGATCACGGTGGAGTTAGTTGTTGTGTAGGGTGTGAAGTATGGATCTTGTTTCATTTTTCTGCAAATAGACATTCAGTTTTGCCAGCAACATTTGTGAACGGCACTATCTCTTCCCCATTTAATGGATTTTGGCTGTTTGTCAAGGATCAGCTGCCATAGATCTGTGGATCTATTTCTGAGTTCTCAATTCTGTTGTACTATGTGTCTGTCGTTATACCAACACTAGGCTGTTTTGACTATGGTGGCTGTGTACTAAGTAGGTTTTGTGATCTGGAAGTGTAAGACCTCCTACTTTGTTCTTCTTAAGTATTGCTTTACTTATCCAAGCTCTCTTTCTTTTCCGTATCAAATGAGTGATTAGTTTTTCCATGTGTATTAAAGATTGTTGATGGAATCTGGATCAAGATTGCATTGAATGCATGGATCGCTTGGGTAGTATTGTCATTTCACAATGTTCAATTTTCCTATCCATGAGCATAGTATATTCTTCCATTTATGTAGATCTCTTATTTTTTCTTGAAATAGAGTTTTATGTTTTCTTTGCATAGATGTTTTGTGTTCCTGGTAAGGTTTATTCCCAAGCAATTTATCTTTTTGTTAGCTATTGAAAGTTGTATTGATGTCCTTATTTTCTTTCCAGAAACCTCTTTGCTGGTGTAGAGAAATCCAATTAATTTATGTATGTTGATTTTGTATCTTGCCAATATGCTAAATCTTTAAAAAATATTCCAGTAGTTTCCTTGCTGAGTCTTGGGTTTTCTACATATATGATCATATCATTGATATAGGGATAGTTTGATAGTTTTACTTCTTTTTTTTTTTAACTGATTTGGATGTCTTTGCTTTTCATTTCTTGCCTTATTGCCCTGGCTAGGTCTTCCAATGCAATGTTAGTTGGAAGTGGAGATAAATGGAACCCTTGCTGGTTCCTGTTCTCAAGGGAATTAGTTTCAGTCTCTCTCCATTGAGAACATATTGGCTGTTGGTTTTGCATAAATGCCTTTTATTATGTTGGAATTTCCCTTCTATTTCTCTTTATCTAAGGTTTTTTTTTTTTTTTTTTAATCTGGAATGGGTTTTGGATCTGTTGATATGATCTTGTGATTATTTTCATTTATTTTACTTACGTGATAGATAATGTTGATTGTTTATCTAATGTTGAGCCATACTTGCATACCTGATATGAACACCACTTGGACATAGTGGATTATATTTTGATTTGTTGTTGGAGTCTATAGGCTAGCATTTTATTGAAGATTTTTGCATCTATATTCATGAGGGATATTGGTCTATAGTTTTCCCTTCTAATGATGTCTTTGCCTTGTTTTAGGATCAGGGTTCATAAAATAAATTAGGAATAAGTCTATCATTTTCTGTGTTCTGAATTAGTTTGAATAGGATTGGTATCAATTCTTCTGTGAATGATTTGTAGAATTCTCCAGTGAAACCATCTAGGCTACGGCATTTTTTTGTTGATAATTTTTTTATGATTGTTCAGTTTCTTCTTTTATTATGGATCAGTTCAAATTTTCTACCTCAGTCTGTGTTAGCTTTGATAAGTATTGTGTTTCTAGAAATCTGTCCATTTCTTCTAGGTTTTCAAATTTGTTGGAGCACAATTCTTCACTGTATCATGATATTATTATTTTTATTTCTGTAGATTCTACTGTGACATCACCCCTTTCATTTCTTTCTCATATTACTTGTATCTTCCCCTTCTTTTCCTTGGTGAGTTTTGCCAGTGTTTTGTTAATTTTATTAATCTTTTCAAAAGACTAACTTCTAATCTTGTTGATTTTTTTCTATTTTCTGTTTCTTTTATTTCTCCTTGAATCTTCACTATTTCTTTTCTTCTGATGACTATAGGTTTTTCTTGTTGCTCTTTTTATAATTGTTGAAGATTTGGGGTTAAGGTGCTTATTTTGGCTCTTTCTTCTTTCACCCACCAGCCACTCCTCCGAAGAAAGGTTTGACAATCTACTTCTGTAGTGATACTGCCTCAGAAACCCAAGGAGGGGTCTCTATGAGTCGGGTACGACTCAACAGCACATAACAACAACAATCTATTGCTGTAAATTTCTATCTCATCACTGCTTTTTGTGTGTCCCATAGATTGTGGTATGTTTCCATTCTCATTTGATTCAAGGAATTTGTTCAATTCCATTTTTTATTTCTTCCATTACTTAGGCAATTTTGAGAAGAGTATTATTCAGTTTCCATGTGTTTTCTCTTTTCCCATTGGTTTACCTAGTGTTGATTTCTAATTGTACAGTTTTGTGGTCTGGGAAGATGCATTGTAGTATTTCAATGTTTCTAAATTTATTTAAGCTTGCTTTGTGGACTAATATATGTTCTATAATGGAGAATGTTAAAAGTGTTTTGGAAAAGAATGTATACTGTTGGCTGAAATGCTCTGCAGATGTCTATAGGTCAAGTTGGTTGACTTCATTATTTAGTTCTTCTGTATATTTGTTGATTTTCTTTCCAGTTATTCTATCTCTTATTCAAAGTGGTGTATTAAAGTCTCCTAATATTACTTCAGAGTCATCTATTTTTCTTTTCAGTTCTGCTAAATTGTGGTTTATTTATTTTGGGGTTCTTTTACTGGGTGTGTAGGTATTTATTATGGTTATATCCTCTTGTTCAATTGATACCTTAATGTTCTTCTTTTCTCTTTTGATCTATTTTATCAAAAATTAATTTTGCCACACCTGCACTTTTTTGGTTGCCATTTGCTTGTATATCTTTGTCTGATCTTTGATTTTTCATCTATTTTTGTCTTTGTGTCAAAAGTGAGACGTCATATTAATGAGTCATGTTTTCTTATCCATTCTACAACTCTCAATCTCTTGAGTAGTGCATTTAATCCATTGACAATTGTTGTAATTATTGACAAGTATGAATTTATTGATGTCATTTTGTTATGAGTTTTTTCATGGTGTTGTTGATTTTTGTGTTCTGTATAATTTTCTGTGCTGAGCTCATTTTGTTTATGGATCATGGTAATCATCTCCTTCATTGTCATTGTTTA
The DNA here is from genome assembly GCF_000298275.1 of Orycteropus afer afer. Taxonomy (NCBI): domain Eukaryota; kingdom Metazoa; phylum Chordata; class Mammalia; order Tubulidentata; family Orycteropodidae; genus Orycteropus; species Orycteropus afer. The sequence continues at coordinate 49,147 of NW_006923040.1, read as the reverse complement.
AGTATTTGCTAAATCTTTGTACTTGGCTTTTATTATTATTTTTTGGATGCAAAAATTTATTATTTTTCTTTGAGGTTACTCTGTGATTTATTATTATTATTTTCTTTCCCAAGTGTAAAATTATTTGTTCTAACTCTCA
>NW_006923040.1:44337-46054 GCF_000298275.1 Orycteropus afer afer | reverse complement strand
TGGCTGACTGTTCCTCTGTCTGGCTTCCTGACTTTTAATCCCCTTTCTCCTCCTCTTCTAGCCTGCTTCTTTGGGCATCCCTAAGTTGTCTCACCTCATGTGTATCCCTGGGGCTGACTGCTTTTCTGCCCAGGTTCAAGGCTTTTATCCCCTTTCTCCTGCTCTTCTGGCCTGCTACTCTGGGCATCCCTGAGTTGTCTTTCCTCACCTGTAACCCTGGGGCTGACTGCTCTTCTGTCCGGGTTCAAGGCTTCTATCCCCTTTCTCATGCTGCTCCAGCCTGCTACTCCGGGTGCCCCTGCATTGTCTCTCCTCGCCTGTAACCCTGGGGCTGACTGCTCTTCTGTCCGGGTTCAAGGCTTTATCCCCTTTCTCCTGCTCTTCCGGCCTGCTACTCTGGCGTCCCTACATTGTCTCTTTTCACCTGTGACCGTGGGGCTGACATCAATCTTCCTGCTGTTGTTGATTCTTATAAAAAAGACTCCATTAACATCTCTTGTAAAGTTGAACTGGTTTTTAATAAATTCCCTTGATTTCTGCTTATACAGAAATCTCCTAGTTTCACCCTCATATTTAAGGGACAATTTTGTGAGTATAAAATTCTTGGTTAAAGATTTTTTCTCTCAGCATTTTATACATATTATCTCATTGCCTTCTTGCCTGCATGGTTTCTGCTGAGTAATCAGAGCTTTGCCTTATTGGTTGCCCTTCACAGGTAATTTTTTCATTTTCCCCATGATGCTTTCAGGATTCTTTCTATCTTTGGTTTTCATGAGCTTGAATATGACATGTCTTGGTGATTTTCTTTTGGGGTTTGTCTTGTTTGAGGTTCACTGAACATCTTGAATAGATGTATTCTCATTTTTCAAAATAGTAGGGATATTCTTTCCAACTAATCTTTGACAATTTTCTCTTTGGTTTCATTTATCTATTCCTGTTCTGAAATTTTGATTACATGTAGGTTATTCTTCTTGATGGTATCCCACATGAATCTTAGGCTTTCTACATTTGTTTTTGTTTTTGTCTGATTGATTGCTTTACAAAGTAGTATTGGTGTATTTCTTGTCAGTGTCACTAATTCTGTCTTCCATTGACTCAATTCTACTCCATTGCCCCTTCGATGTAGTATCTATCAATTTCTGTAATCTTAGTATTAATCTTCTGAATTTCTATTTGTTGCTTTCGCATCATACATATTTCTTAGGATATTTTGTCAAGTTTTTGTTGAATTATTTATCTAAATTTTTCTAGAGTTCTGCATGTTTCCCTTAAGTTTTTCAGAGTTTTCCATAACCTTGTCATTGTTTTCCTTGATCTGTCTCTCAGTCTGTTGAGGTATTTAAATATAATTCTTTTGAATTCCTTATCATTGAGTTCCAATCCTGCTTTATCCTGAGAGATATTTTCTGGATTTGTATCCTTGTCCTTTGTTTCTCCTACTTTATCTTGTTTCTTTATGTGGACTGTTGTCCCTGAGACATAGCAGTGGTGTTATATTTATGTTTAATGTGTGAAAGAGAATGAGTGTGTCTACACAGATCTCTGTTACCTGTTCATAAGGAGAAGTTGAGGGTGAGTAGATCCAGTGTTGTCCACCATCTATCATTGGTCAGTTGATGAAAAAGAAAATGACCCATCAGTTAGTGGGTAAGGCTGTAGGAGATGCAGGTATGGTTGGGTTGTATTGGAACAGTTGCTGTCTTCCACTCAGCTAGAC
>NW_006923040.1:41634-43927 GCF_000298275.1 Orycteropus afer afer | reverse complement strand
CGGAGGCAGGGGATGACCACACTTCAGTTCACTGAAAGTGTGTGGTGCATAAGAGGGACAAGGGGTGTATTGCATCTCTCTAGTCATCAGCCTCCAGTGGGGCTCTCTACCTGTTGTCCTCAGGAAGCAGAACCTGCTCCTATGAAGCAGACCAGGTAAGAACACCATTTGCATATACATCCAAGGTGGTCACATCCACTGCTTTTGAATATTCAAAATGACTGTGCCCTCAGGAAAACCACTGGAAATCCAAAGGTCTGCTTGACTCCTTATTCACTGTTTACCTTTCTGGTTGTCAGGAACCAATGCAAACCTTGCCCATCCAAACTTTAATGATCAAAGCTGATTCTTAAGTTTCTAAGGGGTATATTAAAAGTGGCTGTGCCCTCAAGACTGCTGGAAGTCTGCAGCTCTGTTTGTCTCCTTACAAACTGTGTTCATTGAGATTCTTCTACTAAAACCAAAACCAAACTCATTGTCATCAAGTCAGATCCAACAAATAGCAACCCATCCTTGGGTCTCTAAGGAGGTATCACTATGGAAGTAGATTGCCTGATCTTCCTTCCAAGGAGTGGCTGATGGATTTGAACCACCAGACTTCTCATTAGCAGTCAAATGCCTTAGGTATTATGCCAATACTTGTTGGTATATAATCTGCTTCTTTATCCTTGTCTTCAAAGCTCAGGGTTCCAGGGTTGTCTTCTGCATGGTTTCAGTTGTTTTTTTTTGTTGTTCTGTTGCAGAGGGTCTATGTAGTTTCTCTGATTATTTCACCATCTTACCCACAACTTTTAGAATAAATATTTTTATATTTTAATTATAAAATCTATTGAAAAGTACATTGCACATTTTCAATTCTATGATAAGCATTCAACACAACAAAGTCATGGATATTTTTGTTAATGGTAGAAATTAAGTCTGCCTCAAGTAGTATTATTCATTATCTTTTTTTTTAAAGAAACTGTTTTTCTAGTATTATAGTTATACATGTATATTTAATTTATCCATTTAATAAAACACATAAGCATAGCAGTCTATATTTGTAAATGGAAAAATAGACATTTTACCAAACAGGTACAAAATAAAAAGGCTATAAAAAATAATTAAAAATATTGTAATTGGGGTAGAAGTTTACAGAGAAAATTCATTTTCCATGCAGCAATTTGCATATACTTTATCTCATGACATTGACTGCAATTTCCCACAGTGCAACAGCTCTCTTCCCACTTCCTCCCCATAGTTACCTCCTCCCTGTGTTCTTCCCTCCCATGCACTCCTGCCTCCTGAGCTGTCTCCTTGTGCATACATAGCCCTTCTATTCTTCCATAGTTGATCTCTCCAAGGAGTGTATCTACCTAATATAAATATTCAGCTCATATGCCTGTCTTTTGTTAGGCTGAAAACCACAGAAATGGGTTCAATTTCAGAACTGAAAGGCAGGTAGGGGCTGTATTCTCAGGTGTTCCACCAGGTTTTATCAGCCCAGCAAACCTGGTCCTTAAAAAGCCTTTTTTAGGTAACAAACAAAATGAATGAGTTCTCATAAGAGACAATAAAATTTGTTTAAATAACTAACCCTGTTTGGTTTCTTCAGACTTTCAAAAAATCATTACATACCAAATTAACAATGTTTTACATTTCACACATTACTAGTTTGAGAAAACATTTATTCATGTAAGGCATAATAAAAATGAATCAGTTAGCATAAATCTTGGGCAATTTGCCTTCACCATATAAATGTTAAACTATTACAAGCACTAAATTAGAATTGGTTGATTTGTTAAACAAAGCATTTATCACATCTAGATACTTCAGCATATTTATGTTTTACATCATCAAGGACATTTTTTTTTTTTTCATTTATAAATATTCAAACAATTATAGAAAGCAGAATAAGTTAAATTTCCCAGAAATATAGTAACACTGGTGTTCTGGTTACCTAGTGCCTGACAGGAATATATTGCAAATCAGGTGGGCTTAATAGACAGGAATTTATTTTCTTACAGTTTGGAAGCTTTAAGTCCAAGTTCAAAGTGCCAGGCTCTGGGTGCTGGGTGAAAGCCTCTCAACCTTGGGCTTCAGCTCTGCCTCCTGCACCTGGCCCACTGGAGCTAGAGGCTTTTCTTCAGTCAGGCAGCTGCTGGCTGTTGTCACTGACAAGCCCAAAGTTGACAAGTAAAAAGGCACAGTCCCAATGTTACCAAATCACATGGTAGACCATTAATTCAAGTCCATTGAAAGTCCCAAGGTTGGCAGAACATGGCAAGCTGCTGAACAACAACATAGCTACATG
>NW_006923040.1:38472-39639 GCF_000298275.1 Orycteropus afer afer | reverse complement strand
GAGAACATTGTTATTGTTGTTGTTAGGTGTGGCACATTGCTTTGGAGTCATAGTGACCCTAGGCACAACAGAATGAAAACTTCACAATCACTACAATTTATCCTAGCCCATAATTGCAACCATTGTGTTAATCCATCTTGTTGAGTGTCTTCACCTTTTTCACTCACTCTCCACATTACCACATATGAGGCTATTCTCCAGGGACTGGTTCTAAAAACACATTCAAAGTATATGGAATGAATTATGTCTATCCTTGATTTTAAGGAACATTCTGGCTGTACTTTTTTCAAGATAGATTTGTTCATTCTTCTGGCAGTCTATGGTGTTCTTCGACAATGTCATAATTCAAAGGTATCAATTTTTTTCAGCCTTCCTTAATCATTATCCAGTATTCAAATGCACATGAAGTAGTTGAAAATACGCCATAGCATGGATCAAGCAACCTTAGCCTTTAAAGTGAAATCTTTGCTTTTCAACACTTTAAAGAGGTCTTTTGCAAAAGATTTGCTGAATGTATTATGTCATTTTATTTCTTGACTGCTGAATCCAGGACCAAGTGAACAAGTGACAGAGGCATCCAGGTAAGGGGAGAGACCCAAGCCCACGCCTCAAGTCGCAGAAAAAGCACAGGGAAAAAGGAAAGGAAATCCAGGGCATTCAGGACTTAGCAAGCAAATAGCAGAGGCATTCAGTTAAGGGGAAGGACACAGTCTCCAAGCCCTAAGTGGCAAGAAAAGCAGAGGGGAAAGGAAAGGAAATCCATGGCATTCAGGACCAAATGAGAAAGTAGCAGAGGGATCTAGGTAAGGGAAAGGACCTAGGCCCCAACCCCCAATCAGCAGGAAAAGTAAAGAGGAAAGGAAAGGAAAGTCAGGGTGTCCAGGACAGAGTGAGCAAGTGTCAGGGACCATGGTAAGGAGAGGGTGGAGAAGTTTTGAACAGCTAAAGGAGACAAATTTGTCTTTTGGTTTGTCATACTCTGATGGTGTGTTGCTGTGAGGCTTGAGGTTGTGCTACTGGTGTTTCAAAAGCCAGCAGGGTTTCACATAGTGCACAAGTTTCAGCATGGCTTGCAGACTGAGACAGAGTAAGAAAAAGGAGGAGGTCATCCAGTTCTCTAAGAATTGGTCAGGGGAAACCTTATGAATAGCAGAGAAACTGTATCTG
>NW_006923040.1:32542-33722 GCF_000298275.1 Orycteropus afer afer | reverse complement strand
GGGAGGCCTTCAACGAGATGGATTGACACAGTGGCTGCAATGATGGGCTCAAGTATAGCAGGGATTGTGGGGCTGGTGCGGGATCAGGCAGTGTTTAATTCTGCTGTGCATGGGGTCACTATGAGTTGGAAACGACTTGACAGCACTTAACAACAATAACAATGAATTATCACTGGGCAGTTCATCTGCATAAATCTATATTTGGCTACTTATGATTGCAAAACTCATCAGAATATGAGCAGACAGAGCAGCTCTGGTAGTTATCTAACCAGAGAAATTGATTAATTCAGAATTTCACATGATACTTCTTCAGCATTATTTTGTAACCCTCTTAGCAATGTAGACTGTTAAGAAAATTAATGTTTGAATTTGTAAATAGTTAACTAAGTGGTTTGTGTGGATTTCTAAGCTCTGCATCTGAAAAGATTATATTTTTCTGTCACATTAAATATATATATTAAATATATGCCTTGGAAGAAATATAGCTGGTATGCTACTTAGAAGCAAGGATGGTGACTTGTCTTACATGTTTTGGACATGTTATCAGGAGGTACTAGTCCCTTGAGAAACACATAGAATTTAAGAGAAAAATGTCCATAAGAGACAAGGAAGGATATTATATAATGACTAAAGGATTCATAGAGGACATAATCATAATAAATATCTAAGCACTCAATGAAAGAGCCTAGAATATTTAAAGCAGACTTTAACAGAATTTAAAAGACTAATAGATGATTGAACAATAATAGTAGGAGACTTTCATAGACTACCTTCAATATTAGATGGAAGAACTGCAAAGGAACTCAACAAAGATGTAGAAGAACTAAACAAACTTAAGAAAAATGTAGAAGAACTAACAATACAATCAACCAACTTTACCTTAAAGACATCTACAGAGCACTTCACGTAACAATAGCAAAATATACATTATTTTCCAACACATAGGGAATGTTCTCCAGGATAAACCATATGTTAGGCCACAAGGCAAGCCTCAATAAATTTAAAAACATTGAAATATTGCAAAGCATCTTCTAAGGTCACAATGTTATAAAATTAATAATCAGCACTCGAGCGACCAACAGAAAAAGAGCAACCACATGGAAATTGAATAACACTCTCCTTAAACACAACTGGTAATAAAAACAAAACACACTGCTGTCAAGTCAGACCTGACTCATAG
>NW_006923040.1:20253-32112 GCF_000298275.1 Orycteropus afer afer | reverse complement strand
AAGTTAGTTCTTTGAAAGAATTAATAAAATTGACAAACCACTGGAAAACTTAACAAAGGAAAAGGAGAAGATGCAAATAATGCAAATAAGAAATGAAAGAGGTCACGTTACAGTAGAACTAACAGAAATAAAAAGTAATATCAGGATACTATGAAGAAATGTACTCCAAAAAATTTGAAAACCTAGAAGAAATGAACATATTTTTAGAAACAAAACTAACACAGACTTAGGTAAAAAATTTGAACAGATCCATAATAAAAGAAGAAATTGAACAAGTCATACATAAGTTACCAACAAAAAACCATCCTGGCCCAGATGGTTTCACTGGGGAATTCTACCAATAATTCAGAGTATAGGTGCCACCAATCCTACTCAACACAGTCCAAAATATTGAAAAGGATGGAATCCTCCTAAATTCATTTTTATGAAACAAGCATAACCCTGATTTAAAAACCAGGAAAAGACCCCACTAGAAAGGAAAACTACAGAATATCCCTTATGAATATAAATGCAAAAATCTTCCACAAAATCCTAGACAATAGCCTCCAAAAACATATGAAAAGAATAATGCATCCTGACTAGATGGAATTTATACCAGCTATGCAAAGATAGTTCAATATCAGAAAAACAATCAAGGTAATCCATTCATAAGTAAAATAACAAGAAAAAAATCATATAATCATATCAGTAGATTCAGAAAAGGCATTTGATAAAATGCAACACCCATTGCTGATAAAAACTCTCAAAAAATTGGAATAGAAGGGAAATTCCTGAACATAATAAAGGACATATATTCAAAAGCAACAGCCAACATTATTCTCAATAGAGTGAGACTGAAACCATTCCCCTTGCAAACAAGAACCAGCAAGGATGATCTCTATCTCCACTTCTGTTTAACATCATATTGGAAATCCTAGCCATGGCAATAAGGCACAAGACGGAAATGAAAGGCATCCTAATTGGCAGGGAAGAAGTAAAATTATTCCTGTTTGCAGATGATATGATCCTCCACATAGAAAACTCAACAGACTCAGCAAGAAAACAATTGAAACATATTAAACTATAGCAAGTCCTCATCATTTTCAGCAACCAAGGCTGTGTCATCTGCATATCACAAGTTGTTAATGAGTCTTCCTCCAATACTGATGTCACATTCTTCATATAGTCCAAATTCCCTGATTATTTCCTCAGTGTTCAAATAGAATAAGTATAGTGAAAGGATACAACTCTGTTGTACTCCCTTCCTGATTTAAAACAAATAGTATCTTTTTGTTCTGTTTGCATGACTGCCTCCTTGTTTATGTACAAGTTCCCCAAGAGCTCAGTTAAGTGTTCTGGAATTCCCGTTCTTCTCATTATTAACCATAATTTGTTATGATCAACACTATTAAATTATTTTGCATAGTCAATAAGACAAAAGTAAATAACTTTCTGGTGCTCTTTGCTTTCAACCAAGAGCCATCTGACATTAGCAAAGTTATCCCTCATTCCATGTCCTCTTCTGAATCCAGCTTGCATTTCTGGAAGTTCTCTGTCAATATAGTGCTGCAACCATTTTCAAATTACCTTAAGCAAGATTTCACTTGTGTCTGGTATTAATGATATTGTTTGATAATTTCCACATTCTGTGGGATCACCTTTTTTGGAAAAGGGTACAAATATTAATGAGCCAGTGTGGACAGCCAGAAAAGGTAGAAGGGAGAGCCTGAAGACAGGAAGCAGCAGCCAGGACAGACAGCCAGAACAGATATAAGGAAGGCCAGGAAATAAGCAGAGTGGTTTGGAACAACTAAGAGTGATGAATTTACCTGTCAGTTTGTCATACTGTGGTACCTTGTGTGTTGCTGTGAAGCTGGAGGCTGTGCCACCAGTGTTTCAAACTAAAGCAGGATTGCCCATGTTGGATAAGTTTCAGCAGAATTCCAAACTGAGACAGACTCTGAAGAAGGAAGAGGCCGTCTATTTGTCAAAGACCTGGCGAGTGAAAACCTTATGAATAACAGTGAAACCGTGTCTGATATATTACCAATCAACTTTATGAATAGCCATAAAACATTGTCCAATACAATACCAGATGATGATATACTCAGGTCAGAAGGCACTGAAAATATGACTGAGAAAGAGCTGTCTTATCAGAGTAAAGCCAAACTTAATGATGTGGATAGAGTAGAGCCTTTGGACATCTATTTGCTGATGTGGCATGACTGATAGTAAGAAACAGCTATAAATATCCACTAATAATCAGAGCATGGAATGAATGAAATATGAATCCGGGAAAATTGGAAGTTGTCAACAATGAAATGGAACACATAAAAATTAATATCCTAGTCATCAGTGAGCTGAAATGGACTGGTTTTGGCCATTTCAAATCAGGCAACTATCTGATCAACTACCACCGCAATGACAAATTGAAGAGGAATGGCATGGTAGTCATCACCAGAAAGAATGTTTCAAGATCTGTCCCAAAGTACAATGTTATCAGTGATAGGATAATATTCAAATGCCTACAAGGAAGGTCAGGTAATACTATTGTTATTCAAATTTCCACACCAAACTCCAAAGCCCAAAATAAGGAAATTGGAGATTTTTACCAACTTCTGTAATCTGAAATTGACCAAACATGCAATCAATATGTGCTGATTATTACTGGTGACTGGAATGCAAAAGTTGAAACAAAGAAGAATGACCAGTAGTTGGAGATTTTGGCTTTGATGATAGAAATGACATTAGAGATTTCATGATAGAATTTTGCAAGACAAATGACTTATTCATTGTAAATACCTTTTTTCAAGAACACAAACAACAGATATACACATAGTCTTTGCCAGATGGAGTACAAAGGAATCAGATTGACTATATCTGTGGCAAGAGACAATGGAAAAGCTCAATATCTTCAACCAAAACAAGGCCAGAAGCTGATTGTGGAAGAGACCATCAACTGCTCATATGCAAATTCAAGTTGAAGTTGAAGACTATTAAAACAAGTCCAAAAGAGCCAAAATATGGACTTGATTATATCCCTCCTCAACTTTGAGACCATCTAAGTATAGATTTGATGTACTGAACACCAATGACCAAAAACCAGTGGGATTGTGTGATGACATCAAGAGCATTGTACATGAAGAAAGCAAAAGGTTGTTAAGAAGACAGAACATGAAGAAAAGACCAAAATGGATGTTAGAAGAAACTCTGAAACGTGTCCTTGAATGAAGAGTAGCTAAAGCAAATGGAAGAACTGATAAAAGAGCTGAACAGAAGATTTCAAAGGGCAGCTCAAGAAGACAAAGTCAATTACTATAATGAAATGTTCAAATATCTGGAGTTATTAAACCAAAAGGGGAGAACATGCTTAGCTCTTCTCAAGGTGAAAGAAGTGAAGAGAAAAATGAAGCCTCAAGTTACAATGTTGAAAGATTCTATGGTTAATATACTGAATAATGCAAGAAACATCAAAAGAAGATGGAAAGAGAGAGTCACTGTACCAAAAAGAATTGGTTGATGTTCATTCATTTCAGGAGGTGGCACCTGATCAAGAACCAATGGTGTTGAAGGAAGAAATCCAAGCTGCACTGATTGAAGTGGTGAAAAACAAGCCTCCAGGAACTGATGGACTACCCATTAAGATGTTTCAACAAACAGATGCCATTCTGGAGGCACTCACTTGGCTATGCCAAGAGATTTAGAAGACAACAACCTGGCTAACTGACTGCAAAACATCCATATTTGTACCCATTGCAAAGAAAGGTGATCCCACAGAATATGGAAATTTTTTAACTATACCATTACTAGCACATGCAAGTAATTATTACTGAAGATAATTCAAAAAATTTCACAACAGTATACTGACAGAGAATTTCCAGAAATGCAAGTTGAATTCAGAAGAGAATGTGGAATGAGGGATATCATTGCCAATGTCAGATGGATTTTGGCTGAAAGCAAGGAATACCAGAGAGATGTTTACTTATGTTTTATTGACTATGCAAAAGTATTCGATTGTGTTGATCACAATAACTTATGGATAGCATTGAGAAGAATGGGAACTCCAGAACACTTGATTTTACTCATGAGGTAACTGTACACAGACCAGGAGGCTGCTGTTTGTACAGACAAGGGGACACTTCATGGTTTAAAATCAAGAAGGGAGTGCATCAGGGTTGTATCCTTTCACCATACTTATTCAATCTATAAGCTGAGCAAATAATACAAGAGCTGGAGTATGTGACGAATGTGTCATCAGGATTGGAATGCAAAAGGCAACCACTGCCATGGAGTCAGATCCGGCTCATAGCAGCCCCTCCTTGGGTTTCTGAGGCAGTATCGCTATGGATTAGATTGCCCAAACTTCCTTCCAAGGAGTGGCTAGTGAGCTTGAACCACCAGGCTTCTGGTTAGGAGTCAAATTCCTTAGGCACTACACCACCAGAGAGAAAGGCTTATTAACAGCATGATACGCTGATAACACAACTTTGCTTGCTGAAAGTGAGGATTACTTGAAGCACTTAATGATGAAGATTAAAGACTACAGTCTGCAGTATGGATTATACCTGAACATAAAGAAAACAAAAACCTTCACAACTTGGCCAGTAAGCAGCATCAGGAGAAATGGAGAAAAGATTGAAGTTGACAAAGATTTCATATTACTTGGTTCTACAATCCACACAATGAAAGCAGCAGTCAAGATATCTGATGAAGTATAGCATTGGGAAAATCTGCTACAAAAGTCCACTTTGACGTGTTGAAGAGCAAAGACATCTCCTTGAAGATAAGGTGATCCTGACATTAGCCATGGTATTTTCAGTCACCGCATATGAATGTGAAAGCTGGACAATGAATAAAGGAGATCAAAGAAGAGTTGATGCTTTTGAGTTGTAGTGTTGGCTAAGAATGCTGAAAGTACTGTGGACTGCTAAAAGAACAAACAAATCTGTCCTGGAAGAAGTGAAGCTAGAATGATTCTTGGAAGTGAGAATGGCCAGACTTTGTCTCACTTAACTTTGGTCATGTTGTGAGAATAGACCATTCTCTGGAGAAGGATATTGTGCTTGGTAAAGTAGAGGGTCAACAAAAAAAGGAAAGACCCTCAACAAGATGGATTGGCACAGTGGCAACAATAATGGGCTCAGGAATAGCAAGGATTTTGGTTAATTATTACTGAAGATAATTGAAAAAATGGGTAGTGTTTCATTCTGCTGTACATAGGGTCGCTATGAGTTGGAGACAACTCAACAGTACCTAACAATAACAATGGATATCTTCTAATCAGTTGGCCAGGTAACTGTTCCAAATTTCTTGACATTGATGAGTCAGTGCCTCCAGCGTGGCATCAATTTGTTGAAACATATCACAGCGTATTCCATCAATTTCTTGAGCCTTGTTTTTCACCTTTTCCTTCAGTACAGTTTTGATTTCTTCCTTCAATGCCTTTGGTTTTTGATCGTATGCCACCTCCTGAGATAGATGAACATCTACCAATTATTTTTCTTATGGTTACTCTGTGTATTCCTTCCATCTTCTTTTGATGTTTCCTGTGTAATTCATATTTTAACCATAGAATTTTTCAATACTGCAACCTGAGGCTTGAAGTTTTTCTTCAGTTTGTTCAGCTTGAAAAATGCCAAGCATGTTCATCCCTTTTGGTTTTCTAACTCCAGGTCTTTTCACATTTCATAATAATTGACTTTGTCTTCTTGAGCTGCTCTTTGAAATCTTCTGTTCAATTCTTTTATCTTGTCCTTTCTTCCATTTGCTTTATCTATTCTCATTTCAAGAACGAGTCTCAGAGTTTCTTCTGACATCCATGTTTGTCTTTTCTTCCTTTCTTGTTTTATAATGACCTCATACTTTCTTCATTGTGTTAGATGGGGTTCTCTAGAGAAGCAAAACCAGTAAAGCTTATATAAATATATATAGAGAGATAAATTTATCTTAGAAAAATTGCTCACACAAGTAAAGAATCTGACAAGTCCCAAGTTCCTGGACCAAACTTTAAACTGGAACCTCATTCTGACTCACACAGAGCAGGCACTGACAAGCTCTAGTTTGGCAGGCAGTGTACTAATTGTTGACTTCAGCAGATGATGAATGCATGATCACTGCATAGAATAGTGGATTGTTAGCTCAGGGAGAGTTTTAGGCAGCCCAACAGGATTGAGATCCACAGAAGTTGTCTCTTTTATCCCAGGATATCCATATACATATATTGGAAACATACCATACCCTTAGAGAAACTCCCTTTCAATGGATTGGCTGCTCAAATCATATATATCCTATGCCATCATGGAAATAGCCACAACATAACTGCTTAAACCACTGAGAATTGTGGGCCAGCCAAGTTGACACACAACCCCAACTATCACATTTATGTATGATGCTATTGATATCATCCTACAATTCATCTGGTTTTGGGTCATTGGTATTCAATACATCAAACCTATTCTTTATCATGGTCTCTAGATTCAGTGGAGATATATTAAATGTCATATTTTTGTTCTCATGGACTTGTTTTGATTGCCTTCTCCTTCAACTTGAACTTGGATATGATCATTTGATGGTCTGTTCCAGAGTCAGCTCCTGACCTTGATTTGGCTGAAGACATAGAACTTCTCCAATGCCTCCTTCCACAGATGTAGTTGATCTGACTCCTGCATATTCCACCTATCGATGTCTATATGTACAGCTGCAATTTATGTTGTTGGAACAGGGTATTTGCAATGAATAAGTCATTGGTCTTGCCAAATTCTCTCACATGATTTCTAGTGTCATTTCATCACCAAGGTCCTATTTTCCAACTACCAGTGATTCCTCTTTGTTTCCAACTTTTTCATCCCAATCACGAGTGATAATCAATACATCTTCATTGCATATTCAGTCAGTTTCAGACTGCAGAAGTTGGTAAAAATCTTCAATTTATTCATCTTTGTTTTTGGTGGTTGATGCATAAACTTGAATAATAGTATTGACTGGTCTTCCTTGATGATGTATGGGTATTATCCTATCACTGATAGCATTAGACTTTGGGACATACCTTGAAATAGTCTTTTTGATGATGAATGCCTCACCACTCTTCTTCAATTTGACATTCCCAGCATAGTAGACCATAAAGTTGTCTGATTCAAAATGGCTAAAACCAGTCATTTCAGCTCACTGATGCCTAGCATATTGATATTTATGCATTCCATTTAATTTTTTGATAGCTTCCAATTTTCCTAGATTCATACTTCATGCATTCCATATTCCAATTGTTAATGGATGTTTGCAGCTGTTTCTTCCCATTTTGAGTTGTGACATATCAGGAAATGGAGGTCTCAAAAGCTTTACTCCATCCAGATTATTAAGTTTGACTCTGCTTTGAGAAGGCAGCTCTTCCCCAGGCATATTTTGAGTGCCTTTGACCTGAGGGGCTCATCTTTTGGAACTATGTCAGACAATGTTTCCGGTCTATACATCAAGTTTTCCAGTAATATATCAGACAGTGTTTCACTGCTGTTCTTAAGATATCACTGGCCCTTTCTTTAAGAAGTAAATGGCCCCTTCCTTCTTCCAAGTCAGTCTTAGTCGGGAAGCTCCGCTGAAACCTTTCCACCATGCGTGACTATACAGGTATTTGAAATACTAGTGGTATAGCCTCCAGCCTCACAGCAACACAGAAGCCACTACAGTGTGACAAACTGACAATTGAATGGTGGTGGAATAAATGAAGCCACATATATAAAATATTGGGTGAAAGAAATTTTAGCCAAGAATACTTTACCCAGTGAACAAAATTGTAAGCAAGGTAAGCATGGAGCATACTTACTAGGCTGTAGTGAACAGTTTCACATATTTCTGACCATGTCAAATAGTTCATGAACCCATGTGAAATTTTTCCCTACAGATTAATAGATCAGTACAAGTAAACCCATGCTTACCTTGCTTACTGTGTAATCTGCTCCTGAATCTAGTAGATTTGAAGTTTTCAGCTAGCATTTGCCTATTTGGCAGTGTGAAAAGTAATGTCATTTCAACTTGTGATCTCTGACCTAACTCTGGGTGTCTAGGGTAGAGAGAGGGGACAGCTTGGTGTCGGAGATGATTAAGAAGTGGAAAGTAAGAATTTGATTAATCTTTATATTTTGGAGATTGGATTTATGTTTATTCTTATGCACAAATATGGGTTATAAACTTAGTGTCTCCATGCCCCAACTCAGAGTTTACCTATTTATTACATTTATATTTTGTGATAATCTTATTTCATGTGAGCATAAACCTAACTGAGACATATAATCTAAAATTTAATTCACTTACCTCAGTTCTAAGAAAAGCCATTGTTAACCTTTACACATAACAGTAAATAACTAAGAATTACTGGCTGTTTACATTTTTTTATTTTTATTTTAATTTTCCTGTACCAAACCATTTTATCTAATTTTAGGTAGTTAAAAAACAATAAATATATGACTTGAGCAGATTAAGATAGAGGTAAAATTAGAGAGCTAATCAGAATTCTAGAGCATGATGGAACAAAATTTTAATGATATTTATCAATATAAATGACTTTATTTATTTGACTTTATCAAATAGATATACAGAACAGAAAGATTCAAGGAACAGACTTAGAGAAATTTATAATTAAAATTATGGCATTGTTAACAAAATCAGCTTGGGAACTGGTTTTAATTCTCCTAGAATCTAGATAACTAGGGTCTATGGAGTCGATGTGATCGATCCAGGGCATTTGCCTTTAGATATTCTTTTGAACCTTCAGGCTTAAAGAATCTGGTCTTCTAAAAATCATTTTTAGTTCAAACAATAATTTTCCTAATCTTTTTGCCACAGCCTTTTGCTCTTTAAAATAACTAGTTTCGGGAAACAGAACCTCTACAGTCTGATTGGAAGCTGTGTTTTAGGGTGCATTGTTATTATAAAAATACTATTCTGACCATGTTTTCTTAGCAATGTTGAAAAAGTAGGGTATACAAGTCTTTGAAAGTTTTCTCATATTCAGAACTCTAGTCTGACTTCCAGACCAGGCATTTCTCAGTTCATGAAGTAAAATATAAAGCTAATGAGTCCATGTTGTTTTTGTTGTGTGTCGTTGGCTTGTCTCTGACTCATAAAGACACTATGTAAAAGAGAATGAAACACTGTCCAGTTCTGTGACAGCCTCATAATCCATTGCTATACCTGAGTCCATTGTTGTAACCACTGTGTACATCCATCTTGTTGAGGGCCTTTCCTTGCTCCATTGACTCTTCACTTTAGCGAGCATGATATCCTTCTCCAGGGAATGGACCCTTCTGGCAACATGACCAAAGTAGAGGCAAAGTCTGACCATTCTTACTTCCAAGGAGCATTCTGGCTGCATTTCCTCCAGGACAGATTTGTTAGTCCTTTTAGCAGACCATGGTACTCTTAGCATTCTTCTCCAACACCATGATTCAAAAGCATCAACTCTTTCTTAATCTTCCTTATTCATTGTCTAGCCCTCACATGCCTAACAGGAGATTGAAAATACCATGGCTTGGGGTAGGCACATCTTAGTCTTCAAGGAGATATCTTTGTTCTTCATCACTTGAAAGAGGTCTTTTCAGCAGATTTGCCCAATGCAATACATAATCTGATGTCTTGACTGCAGTTTCTATTTGGTGTTGATTTAGAACAAAGTAGTATGAAGTCCTTGACAACTTCAATCTTTTCTCCATCCATCATGAAGCTGTTTACTGGACCAGTTGTGAGAACTTTTGTTTTTGTTCTATTGAAGTGTAATCCATGCTGCAGACTGTAATCTTTAATCCTTCTCCCATTGCCATTAATTTGGTTCAGAAAAAACAAAATGTGTTTCTACAGATATATGGTATATGGTTTTTCTTTCTTATTAGGCCAATCTATACTTAGCTATTAACTGTTTCTTCAATCTATACTTAGCTATTAACCATGTTACTGATTTTTTTTTTTTTTAATAAAGCTTTCACAAAAGGAAAAATCAGTGCAAGAAATGAAGGACAGGTTGAGTTGACAGGCCCTTGCCTCCTTCCGAGGTGTGACTGGTGGTTTGAACTGCCAGCCTTCTGGTTAGCAGTCAAATGCTTTAGACACTACGCCACCAGAGCTCCCATATCCCATATATATCTATATCTCTATCTATCTATCTATCTATCTATCTATCTACACACACACACACATATATGTATGTATGTGTGTGTGTGTGTGTGTGTGTGTGTATATGTTTGTTTCTTTGTTTTGTTTTTTTGCAAATAAGTTATCAGACTGAAAACTGTCCTAAATGACTGCAAGACTAATCAATGTCCTCAGGACATTCTTACAAAACAAGATTTTAGACATCACATTTGTCAGTCTCAGCCCACTGTTTTTCATTCTCAAGTCTTAGTCCTAATTTAAGACCTAAGATAGTGTAGATTCCTGTAAAATCTCACACATGTTAGCAGTGAAACTGCATTTTCAGTTACTAGATAAAAACTCATTAACATTATTAAAGGAATCTTGTTTGCAAGTGAAATTTTGAATCTGTTTTTAATTCAATAAAAGCATTATTTGGGCTTAAGCACACTATATTACAATTCAAAAACATGTATGTAAACATCTGGCTTTGACTGGAATCTAAATGACTTGTTTATGGTGTTGAGTGCCATACTAATGAGCTCTCAGCAAGAGAAAATCTAAAGCTTATTCAAATATTACATTAGTTGAAATTAACATTAAATCTTATAACTAAAATATACTATGTGGAAATAAACTAAATATCATAATTTTGTCAATAAAGTGTTAGTGGTAGGAAAACTTATAATGATTGAAATATGGAATTAATCAAATTTCTCACATTTAACAACTTACTTTAGCATCAACAACATACTCTAAATATATGTAAATATTTTAGCTTTCAGCTAAATATCATTTTTTTTCCAAGTTTTGAATAAGCTATGTATTTGGTTAAGAATTTAAAATATTTTAATGAAAATGCCAATTCCAAAAACATAATTTTCATTGTTTTTCTTATGATAATATTTTCCCAAATTAAGTTTTTTATTGGAAACTCTTACCATAGAAGATAATTAATTTGAAAAATTCTATAAAAGACAATAATATAACTCTTCTTCCAACAAGCAACATAAATCAATAAAATACATATACTAAACATGTTGTGTAATTTCACACAACTGATGAATTCATAAATAAAATTGTAAAATAGTTCAATGCAAAATTTTCAAGTAGATATGAACATCTAAAATATTTGTTCAGCATAAAGGATTACTCTACAGTGTCCAATAGAAGTCCCAATGGAGTGATTTAAGTAATTCATTTTAAAATATTTTTGTTTAGTCAATCAATAATTATGCCTTACTGGCAGATAGCTAAAAGGCATATTTTGAATCTTTGGAATATTAAAAACAAATATATGTTTCTGCATTTAAAATAGATCAGATATGTATATATATATGTGTGTGTGTGTATATCCTATATATATATATACACACATCAGAAAGATGTTTACTTGTGTTTTCTTGACTGTGCAAAAGCATTTGGTTGTGTGGATCATAAGAAATTGTGAATAATGTTGAGAAGAATGGGAATTCCAGAACACTTAATTGTACTCATGAGGAAACTGTACATAGACCAGGAGGCTGTTGTTCAAAGAGAACAAGAGGACAATGCATGATTTAAAATCAAGAAGGGAGTTTGTCAGGGTTGTACCTTTTCGGCACTCTTATTCAATCTGTGTGCTGAGTAAATAATCCGAGAAGATAGACTATATGAAGAAGAATGTGGCATCAGGTTGGAGGAAGAATCATTAACAACCTGTGATACACTGATGACACAACTTTTGCTTGCTGAAAGTGGAGATGGCTTGAGGCGCTTACTGGT
>NW_006923040.1:14713-15218 GCF_000298275.1 Orycteropus afer afer | reverse complement strand
AGTGAAATAATGAAAAATAGAGAGGAAAACTATAGCAGAGAATAGAGAAACTAATTGTGTGATGAGGATTTGAGCAGGTTTATCCAAATATGAGATAGTCAATGCCAGTATAAAGCAGCCCTATGTCACTAGACTAGTTTACATTCAACAGTCACATGAAAGAAGCACAGAAACAGAGGGAAGCACGACTGTAAATCTGGGGCAAATTACATAATGCCCATCCATTTAGAGGGAACATGAGAGGTATCCAATTGTTAGTTATGAATTCTCAAATAATCTCTGCTTATTAGGAAAACTTTTATATTTAAAATAATATTTAAACAGAAAAACAATAGCACTGCCAGCATCTGTTACTAATTTGACATTGGAAAGGTTTGAAACTTGATTTTATTCACTTATATATCCATAATCTACAATTGGAATAACATCAGAATGCTTATTAGGTTAAACTCAATATTCACATATTTTCCTTCAATTTTCCTCAAGTCTCTTGAAGTAATCTTGG
>NW_006923040.1:9814-10294 GCF_000298275.1 Orycteropus afer afer | reverse complement strand
CTTCCTGGCTTTTAATCCCCTTTCTCCTGCTCTTCTGGCCTGCTTCTTTGGACGTCCCTGAGCTGTCTCTCCTCACCTGTATCCCTGGGGTTTACTGCTCCTCTGTCTGGGTTCCTGGCTTTTATTCCCTTTCTCCTTCTTTCCCGTCCTCCTGCTTTGAGAGGGCCTGAGTTTCCTCTCCACACCTAATCCCTTCAGTTGATTCCTCTTCTTTCTGGCTTCCTGGCTTTTAATCCCCTTTCTCTTGCTCTTCCAGCCTGCTGTTTTTGGCATCCCTGAGTTTTCTCTCCTCACCTGTAACCCTGGGGCTGACTGCTCTTCTGTCCGGGTTCCTGGTTTTATCCCCTCTCTCCTGCACTTCCGGCCTGCTGCTTACCCGGCCTGCTGCTCTCTCAGCCTGAGTTTCCTCTCCTCACCTAATCCCTTTGGCTGATTGCTCTCATCTCTGGCTTCCTGGCTTTTAATCCCCTTTCTCCTGCT
>NW_006923040.1:7492-8098 GCF_000298275.1 Orycteropus afer afer | reverse complement strand
CAATAATTTCCACATTCTTTTGGATCACCTTTCTTTAGAATGGGTATAAAATCGCATCTCTTCCAGTTAGTTGGCCAGGTAGCTGTCATCCAAATGTATTGGCATAGACCAATGAGCACCTCCAGTGCAACATGAGTTAATTGAAACATTTTAATGGATCTTCTGTCAATGCCTGAAGGCTTGTTCTTTGCCAAGTCCTTCAGCATAGCCTCAACTTCGTTCTTCAATGCCATCAGTTCTTGATCATATGTCACTTCCTGAAATGGATGAGCTTCAACCAGTTCTTTTTGGTACAGTGACTCAGCATGTTCCTTCCATCTTCCTTTGATGTTTCCTGCATCATTCAATTTTTTGCCCATAAAATCTAACAATATTGCAACTCAAAGCTTGAGTTTTTCCTTTACTTCTTTCAGCTTGAGAAATGCTGAGCATGTTCTTCCCTTTTGTTTCTCTAACTCTGGTTATTTATACCCTTCCTTATAATAATTGACTGACTTCTCAAGCTGCACTTTGAAATCTTCTATTCAGCTCTTTTATCTTGTTGTTTCTTCCATTTGCTTTAGCTACTCTCCATTCAAAGGCAACTTTCAGAGTCTCTTCTGACAT
>NW_006923040.1:925-7370 GCF_000298275.1 Orycteropus afer afer | reverse complement strand
CTAACATTGTTTTGACTGAAGACATGGAGCTTCTCCATCATCTCTTGCAACAGATGGAGTAGATCTGATTCCTGTGTACTTCACCTGGTGAAATTCACATGCATAGCTGCCATTTATGTCGTTGAAAAAAAATTTGCCGTGAATAATTTGTTGTTCTTAAAAAATTCTTCCATATGATCTCCAGTTTTATTTCTATCACCAAGGTCTTATTTTCTGACTATTGGTGAACTGTCTTCATTTCCAACTTTTGCATTCCAATCACCAGTAATAACTAATATATCTTGATTTCATGTTTAGTCATTTTCAGACTGCAGAAGTTGGTAAAAATCTTCCATTCCTCATCTTTGGCTTTGATCATTGGTGCTTAAATTTGAATAATAGTAGTAGTAACTGGTATTCCTTGTGGGTGTATGGATATCATCCTTTCACTGACAGCATTACACTTCAGAAATAATTTTGAAATATTCTTTATGATGATGAATGCCATACCATTTGTCTTAAATTCGTCATTCCCGGCATAGTAGATCATATGGTTGTCTGATTCAAAATGGCCAAAACCAGTCCATTTTAGCTCACTAATGGCTAGCCTAACAGTCTTTATGCATTTCATTTGTTTTTTTGACATCTTGCAGTTTTTCTAGATTCATACTTTGTACATTCCATGTTCTAATTATTAATGGATACTTGCAGCTGGTTTTCTCATTCTGAGTCATGCCCTATCAGCCAATGGAGCTCCTGAAAGCTTTACTGTATCAATTTCATTAAGGTGCACTCCTGGGAAGGAAGGTTGGGCAATCTACTTCCGTAGTGATACCACCTTGGGGTCACTATGAGTCAGGCTTGACTCAATGGAACTGAGTTCCTACTTTGAGGAGGCAGCTCTCCCCAAATCTTTTATTGAGTGCCTTCTAACCTGAGGGGCTCATTTTCTGGCACTATATAGGACAATATCAAGGCTATTTATAAAGGTTTCCAATAATATATCAGACAATGTTTCACTGCTATTCATAAGGTTCACTGCTATTCCAGTTACGGCCAGTGAAAACCTTATGAATAATGTTGTCATTTGCCATCGAGTTGGACCCGACTCATAGTGACCCCTCCTTGGGTTTCTGAGGCAGTATCACTATGGAAGTAGATTGCCCCATCTAGTGAACCTCAAAAGTTGTTTTCACCCACTTGAACAATACAAAATGTGAATAACTCTATGGGTCATTAGAAAAAAAATATGGATTTTTGAGATGATAGAATAAGTCATTTGTGAATTTTAATTTGAAAGTATGATCTTACAAAAATAATTATGTCACTTGTGCCTCCCTACAAACTAAATTCAGGCAAATGGCAATTGGCATCTAATTATGTGAATTGCCTTTATTGTCCTGATAGTTTTCTTAAATAAAGAGCTGTCTGAGTTGAATAATATCATTTGAAAAATCAGATGTATATAAACATTTAGACCATTTATTTATTTATTTATCTATTTATTTATTTATGTGTTTGTTTGTTTATTGTAATTATTTGCAAATATACCCCTTTATATTCTGATGCTTAATGTCATCTAAATACTTTCCAATTTGGTATGATGCATACTGATTTAATCTGAAAATTTTCATAACTTTGACCTTGTATGTAAAATTGTGACAAAAGCATTGGACTGAGAGTTAATGTATATGAATTCAAAACTAGGTCTGCTACTAGCTTGCTGTAGCATACTGAAAATACTTCTTCATTTAGAAAGAAGGAATATCAGCAGTCAATCTTCTTACAGAGCTGTTTTTTCAGAACAGATGGAATAAAGTATGAAAGTGTTTTTTGAGAATTTTGAGGGACTCTTAGAATGAAAGCTATGATTATGCCAATAGATAGATGATTTGATACTGGTATTTTAATGTGACAATAGAAAACCACTCTGTTAAGGAAGTATACCAATATGTCATTCTACTATTACCAAATTATTAAAGTATCATTATTTTTGAGAGACATCAAAGAATGTATTTTTTTATAAAAATGGCATATTATCGATTTGAATTCTGTATCATGCTAATTTTAGTGAATAGATTTTTCATGGTATGCCCAACATCTTGTGGCTTTTTGAAGAAATTTGTATAATTATATAATTGTAAAATTATATAGTTTTGTTTAACAAGCTCTCTGCTTAAAACTATAGACTAAAAAGCTATGTTTTTTCCTACTCCACTTCAGACAGTAGTGCCAAAAGAAACATAGAGTATAACGTTAAAAATACAAAATAAATTTTAAGGGGATTCTTTTGCTAATGTCTAAAGGTCAAGCATATTCAGAAGTTAAATGACATTAATAAGAACAAAGATGTCACTTTGAAAACTAAGGTGTGCCTGACAGAGACCATGATATTTTCAATCATATCTTAGGTATGCAAAAGCTGGACACTGCATAAAGAAGATTGAAGAACAATTGATGATTTGAATTATGGTGTGGACAAAAATATTGAATATGCTTTGGACTGACAGAAGAATGAATAAATCTGTCTTGGAAGGACCACAATGGTCCTTAGAAGCAAGGAGATTTAATCTCTCATATGTTGCCATGTTGTCATAAGGAACCAGTCCCAAGAGAAGGCTATCATGCTTCTTTGAAGCATACATTGAAAGATAATTGTTTTTGTTTGTAGTATCAGAAAATAAGAATAGACAGATTTTGTTGTTTCTTTTTACAATATTTGGAAATTTTTCATATGTTATCTTCACATAAATATATTTAGTTTAAGAATTTTAAGAAGAAATCTCTTTTCTATACTTAAAAATGTATAAACTAATGATATAAGTTAAAGTCCACCTTGAAAGTCAGGGCAATAGAATGAAAAAAGAAACGAAGGGATAGAGAAAATATAGTTACTCTCTTCCATACCTTAAGTGATTCCTATTTCTAAGTACATACAAGGAGAGTATTATCTTTGAAATATTTTTATTTGAATAGAATTCAACCAATATTTTCAAGGCTCATTACCACAATATTATGTATTATGAACATCAGCTTGGAAATATCACATTTAAAATATCTTTCAGTGTCATACACATTTTATTCTACTTCTCTTTTTTGCGTGTTACCCAACAATTGTCAGTCAGCTCTGGGAGATGAGGGTGGAAAACAAAATCTCTTTCAATACTCCTTTATGCTATTTTTCAATTCAACTTTTTTTTTTTTTTTCTGTCTCTTTCAATCTGAAAATAAATCTCAAAGTATGTTCTGAGAAATTCTAGTTTCAGGAGAAAGAAGAGTTTGTACCCTTACATGTGAGGTGTTTTCAATACACAACAGCTCCTCATTTGTACTTTCAGTAACAGAAAGTGTACAGAAGTCTATGTATCCATAGTGGGATTTGTACCAACTTCAGTGATATGCTCTGCTTATATGTGATACTCTGTGTGATTTATTGGTGTGTTCGACCTCTGATTTCTGTCTACATTTGTCCAGAAGGGACCCTCAAGTTACTTCTATTCATTATTTTTAGTTTAATATATTTGACATTTTCTCCAGACTCTTCTGATGTTACCTTATCATGTCTTGGCATGATAGACTTTCATCATATCTATTTTAAGATACAAGTAATTAAAGAAGAGCACACACTTCAAAAACATAATAAAGTGGTGCAACTTATATACCTAAATAATTCTAGATATTTATTTAGTTTATTTTCACTTAATTTTAAGTTACTACGCTTTAAACTCTGACTCATACTGACACATTTACAATAGGTGAAGATAACATTTAATAGTACAATCTTAAACATGAACTGAGTGCTCTTCTTGTTCTAATTTGAAGAAGAGATTTTAAAGTTCATACTACTCAATAATAACTTTAAGTATCTTGCATTACACAGAAATAAATGTGGACAGTTCTTTCATTAAAACCCAAAATTAATAATCTTATGATAAAGACATACATTAACATAACCTAAAATATATAAGTAAAAGTTCAATTTTTAAATAAAATATGTAAAATTTTTAGCTTTTTTAAATTCACTAGAAACTATTACATTGATATACAATAGGAATGATTTAATAAAGAAAACAGAATTAAAACTTAATTCATTGAGATTATTATGTATGAAATATGCTGGAATTAGAGGATCAATATACACTTACACCTCACTTATCAGCTATCATCTCATTATCTGACTTTGCACATTTGTGATAACCTTGAAAAAATCCTCCAATGCACCACCAATGATCTGGGTACTGAGGTACCCTCCATGGGCCTAAAGGCTTGGGACATGACAGGCCACATGAGGAATGGCAGGTGATTGGTTTTGGGACAATTTCTGCCATCTGTTTGCAACAATTTGGTCTGGCCATAGAAGGTGCAGGGTGATCATGTGACAACATGAGGTCACAGGTGGGCAGGGGAAGGCCAGAGAAGATCCCAAACATGTCAGAGAGCTCAGTGGAGGTAGGTAGGAAAGGAAGGACACGAAGGGAGCAACACAGTGTTACATGATTGGGGCAAGTGAAGGACAAGTGAGATTACTGTCCAGATGGGTTGCAGGAGATGACAGGCAGTGGACAGCACCTAATTACCATGAACCCAAACCCTGAAGTGTTTTATAGTGGTTGTGAAGGAAGAGTGAGGCAGGAGAGACCACTGTATGATGCCCACACCAAGAAACACTGGAAGCACCTGATGGATGAGCAATGAGCAATGAAGGCAAGCAAGGGAAGCAGCAGTGGTGAAGATAGCCTTTGCCTGTCACGTAACATCAATTCCACATAATTACCTCATCTTTGGAATCTAACCACATCAAAAGTGAGGGCTGAGTGTATAATGCCATTATTTTAAGGTAGAAAATAATATATGTCATGTTTTTATGAAAATAGAAGATATGTATTTTTTTTTTTCATTTGATAAGTTAATTCAAAATTCCCAAATGTATAAAATCAAAAAGATAGGAGCTCTGGTAGCATAGTGGCTAAAGCACTTGACTGCTAACCAGAAGGCTGGTGGTTCAAACCCACAGCCACTCCTCGGAAGGAAGGTTGGGCAATCCTACTTCCGTTGTGATACTGCCTTGGAAATGCAAGGAGGGGTCACTATGAGTCGGGGCCGACTCGACGGCACATAACAACAACAACAGGAATAAATGTTGTTGTAGTTGTTGTTAGGTGCCATCAAGTTTTGGTCCCAACTCATAGTGGTCCCATGCAGAGCAGAAAGTGCCTTTTTCCGTACCATCCTCACAATCATTGCTATGCTTTAGCCCTTATTACTGCCACAGTGTCAATCCATCACACTGATGGCATTTCATCCTTTTCACTGACCCTTTATTTTGCCTATCATGATGTCCTTCTCCAGGGACGTGTCCCTCTTGGTAATACGTGCAAAATAGTGAGACAAAGTCTCACTATCCTCACTTGTAAGGAGTATTCTGCCTGTCTTTCCTCCAAGACAGATTTGTTGACTCTTCTGGAAGTCTAGCGTATATTCATTATTCTTTGCCAACACCATGATTCGAAAGCATTAATTCTTCTTTTGTCTTCCTTCTTCATTGCCCAGCTTTCACAAGCCTATGAGATGATTGAAAATACCATGGCTTAGGTCAGCTTTACCTTGTTCCTCAAGGTGACAACTTTCCTTTTTAACACTTTAAAGAGATCTTTTGTAGCAGATTTGCCCAATGTAATTTGTTGTTTCATTTCTTGACTGCTGCTTCCATTGGAATTGATTATGGATCCAAGTAAAATGAAATCCTTGACTTCAGTATTTTCTCCATTTATCATGTTCTAACTTTGTCTAGTTTTGAGGATGTTTGTTTTTATGCTTATGTTTTCTATGTTTTATGTCTTTATTTTGAGATGTAATTCATAGTGAAGGTTGTATAATATTTGATCTTCATCAGTTGTTGTTAAAGTTCTCTTTGCTTTCAGCAAGCAAAGGTTGTAACATCTGCATAACACAGGTTATTAATTAATCTTTCCCCACTCTTGATACCCTTTTAGTCTTCAATAGTTCAGCTAATTAGACTATTTGGTATTTTTAAAGGATACAACCTTGACACACACCTTTCCCTATTCCAAGTTGATTCTGGGTGGATTAGAACCACCCGTCTTTGTTTACTAGTTTAGCTCATCACCAAAACCTTCACCATTTATACCACTAGGTCATCAAATCCAGTATTTTTGAGTAAATTCCAAGTCATAATGACCTTGTAGGACAAAACAGAACTTTCTCATAGTTTCCAGGGCTACAAATTTTTAAAGAACAAGATTGTCACATTTTTCTATCCTGGAGTAGCTAGTGTGTTTGAAGCACCAACCTTTTGAGTCGCAGTTGAATGTTTAACCACTGTAAACAGGTCCCCTTCACATCTTCCAGAGACTACTTATATTTAATGACAGCTGATTAAATATCACTCATTAGTGGTTCTTGGGACATTTCTGATTTGAAGTACTATTTGTCCATCCAAAGTTAA
>NW_006923040.1:0-589 GCF_000298275.1 Orycteropus afer afer | reverse complement strand
ATCTCTATGGAAGTAGATTGCCTAATCTTCCTTCCAAGGAGTCGCTGGTGGGTTTGAACCACCAGCCTTTTGGTTAGCACTCAAGTGCCTTAGCCACTATGCTACAAGAGCTCCCATAATGTATATAGATTTAGTATTTATTCTGCATTTTCATTATCAGTTTTTAAAAATGAAAATGCATTTTTGAAAATGTATTTAATATAAATATCTAAAAGTGATAACATTTTTAATTAAAACTTGTATGCAGAGTACAGAAGAAGAATTTACAAACTATTATATGTTGGACAAAGCTTGTTGGCTATTTGTTTTTATATGACAAAGTAGCTAAGAATGGTTTGTTTTTACTTTAAAAAGTTAGAATTAGAAATGTAATTTGACCCAGGAATTCCATTGTTGGTATATCTCCTAAAGAAGTAAGAACCAAGGTTCTTGCAAGATGGTGGAATAGGCAGAAGGGTTGCACAGACCCTCTTCAACAAAGAAAAGGGAAACCAATTAACACAGACACAGAAGATGATCTTGGACCCCTGAGCCTTAAAGGGAAGGATACAGAATTGGACTAAACCGCACCTAGCAGAAGAATTTGCGT
>NW_006923039.1:91048-92167 GCF_000298275.1 Orycteropus afer afer | reverse complement strand
ATGTTTTACAGTATATATATATATATATATATATATATATATATATATATATAGTTTAACTTTCTCTTCCGATGTATTAAGATTGTGTGTGTGTCTGTGTGTGTGTCTCTGGGTGTTTGTTAGTGTAAAAGAGAGACTTAGGTATCTCACATTCAAGCTGTGGCTTTTACTTATCATGGACCACTATGGATTCCCAGTGTACATAATCCACCTGGCCCTAAGACTTACCATTCCCACATGAAAGCCCTGCAAACTCATTTAGAGCACTGCTACTGTGAGGGACACCATGATTATATCTCATTCATTATAATTTTAATAAGTTATTTAAGTGCATCCCCTGTTGGGAGATATTTCTCTTTTTATAGTAGAGGCTGATATCTATATTTCTGGTTGTTTTTATATTTATATTTCCTAAGCCTCTCTACAATTCTATGAAACATTTCAATAAAGTCATGTAAAGTTACACTTCCCTCCTTGTCTCCTCTATTGGTCCTATTTACACCCTAAGCTTACAGCTCATCTTCATCTGATATGCAGATGATACAACTTTGCTTGCTGAAAGTGAGTATGACTTCAGGCAACTACTGATGAAGGTTGAAGAATAGTTTGTGTGAGGCCTGAGTCCTAAGGCCTCCGGGTAATTCTTTAACCAGAAGTCTTTAATGCCAGGGATTCTAACACGTCTCACGTCTCAGGGTTTTGTCTCCCCTCCGGATTCCAGCACGTATCAGAGCTTTACCTGGCTCCTGCATGTCTCTCACACATCAGGGCTTTACATCCTCCCTAGGTAATTATTCCCTAACCAGACTCTAGGGCCGGGATTCCCAGCACGTCCCCCCACATCTCAGAGTTCTGCCCTAAACCCCTTAGCAACAACCAATCATCTGTACCCTTTGCCCTGGTGCTACTCCACCCTATATTTTTCCTATAAAAATGTAATAGTAAGAGAGCACAGGGTCTTTTGCCCAAACCACTACGTCAGTGAAAGCAGAGACCCTAGCTCGAGCTAGCAAATAAACTTTCCTTTTGCTTTTACATTATCATGTTAGTAGTGGCTTCCTCGAGTCAACGCTCCTTTCTGAACATGGGCTCAACATTTGGTGTGTTGGCCGGGAAAGG
>NW_006923039.1:87212-87818 GCF_000298275.1 Orycteropus afer afer | reverse complement strand
GGCAGAGTGCCTTGAAGCAACCAGGAAACTGCTCACCACTCTGGGAGAGCTGGGATATCGAGCTACTGCCAAGAAAGCTCAGAGAGCTAATCCAGAAGTCACACACTTGAGGTACAAGTTGAGAGCTGGGCAGAGGTGGCTCACTGAAGCCATGAAACAGACTATCCTGCAGATTCCCCAACCCACAAGCCCGAGGCAGATAAGATAATTTTTAGGAACAATAGGTTATTGCTGGCTGTGGATTTTAGATTTTGCCACAAAAGCGAAGTCACTCTATGAGCTCAGTAGAGAAGGGTTGGAGTGTGACTGGACTCCAGAGAGGGATTCAGCTTTTAAAGAACTCAAGGAAGCACTCCTTGAAGCCCCAGCACTAACATTACCTGACCCCACTAAACCATTTCATCTGTTTATCTATGAGAAAAAAGGAATAGCCAAGGGAGTCCTAATACAACAGCAGGGGCCATGGAAGAGGCCAGTAGCATACCTGTCAAAGAAATTGGATGTAGTAGCAGCAGGATGGCCCCCTTGCCTGAGGATTATTGCCGCCACCGCTCTGCTAGTTAAAGATGCAGATAAGTTAACCCATGGACAGACTTTGAAAGTAAC
>NW_006923039.1:49493-53307 GCF_000298275.1 Orycteropus afer afer | reverse complement strand
GTGGCTACAGCCATGGCCTCTGACATAGCGAGGATTGTGAGGCCAGCACAGGGCTGGACAGTGTGTCATTCTGGTGTGTGTGGGGTCACTATGAGTCAGGGCCGACTTGACAGCACTTAACAACAACAACAGGTAGAGTTGGAGAAAAACGTGTAAGAAAACCTCAAAATTATAGAAAAGACCTAGTTCATTGGTCTACTGGAAACTGGTGAAACCCCCGAGATTATAATCCTTAGTCACCCTTCAAACCTGGAATTAAGGTCAATTCTGTGGCTTAATCTAAAGACAAAAAATCAACAGGCCTCCAAAGTGGATGACTACACCAGGAAGGTGCAGTCCTTAGAATAATCAACCAGGGGAGGTCAGAGGAGCTGCATTTGCACAAGGGGGAAACTCAGAAGGCAGAAGTGCACAGGGAAGAAGGACGCAGGGAGAAGATAACCACAGGGAGGAAATGGGAAGAGAGCTATTTTACTGTGGGCATTGCAAGAAATGTCCCACAACAAAATGTATATGAAGTGTTGAATGGAAACCAAACTTGCTCTGTAAACATTCACTGAAATCACAAAAAAAATAAAGAAAAACATTCCCAGTCTTGTAGCATCTTCTTGCTCACTGACCTGTTTGAGTCCAGACTTGTGGCTACTGGATCCATCCATTAGCCCATGTTTCTGCTGGCCCCTGAACCTTCTTTCTGCTGACACCTACTTTTACCAAAATAATGTTTGTTAGTTTAATTTTTCCCAGTGATTGCACTATTTTTCCTGATGGTTGTGGAGGGTACAGACCATTAAACTAATGTTTCAACTGTTAGCCAGTCAGAACATAAATAAATACATAAAAAGGCAAGAATGAGACATAATACCATATAGTGAATGTCCTGTTCAGAGAAATGTGTGTTGCAGTACGAGGGCACCAGTGTAGAAAACATACAAACGTGTATGATTCTAAAATTAGCTTGAGGAGAAAAATTTAATGAAAAAATATTCAGATCAGAAGCCTGGAAATTCCAGGAATAAAGACTGAATTGAATAATTGGTCTGAGATAATACTTGAAAGGTGAGAAAAACCAGGAATTTGCAAAGGAGAAACAGTGATGGTTATTGGAGAAGACATTTGTTAGGGCTGGAAACACCAGGGTTGTAAGGAAACCCTGGCCTCCTCTGCACTGGCTCCCGAGCTGGCACCTGGTTCTGTGGATCCTGAGCGCCCCCTGCCACCCAGACCCCTTCCTGCAGGGAGGCCTGCTTCTGGGCCCACACCGACTTCCCTTCACTGAGCTTGTGATACTTCCTACAGGGCCTGCTCTCAGATTTCAGTTGGTCATTTTAAGAGAGATGCTGCTGATAGGATTCTCCCTAGCAATTGTTAATCTTCCTTCAACTGAGGGACAGTAATTTTGATTATTTTCACTAGATTTGCTGACACTTGCCACCCACTCCAGCCCCATCCAGGGAGGCATAGCCAGTGAACATATTCAGTAAAGTTGGATCAAGAGGTTTCTCTTGACAGGCTCAGAATTCCCTGAGGCTGACTCAAGTCTTCCCAGATTCCAACAGCTGAACTTCGCACAAGGAACCTACACACAGAGAACACACCCTGAGGACAGTCCCATGAGGAACAGTCATGGCTGGTCTGTTGCAGGAGGGACGTGACCTTTGACAGTGAGAAGTAGGAGATCCCAGATCAGGGCAATCCCCGTGGTGTGAACACTGAGGAAGGACACAGACCGCGGCAACTCTCCAGGGACTTCAGGGACACGCATCCTTTCCTGTTCATGAGCAGGGAAGGACTCCCCCTTCCGTGTCCATCTCCCTGTGGACATAGATGAGCCACCCAGCAGGGTTTGTCTCTCCCCACCTCTGGATTCTGGGGAAGGCAGGTGGGAAGTGAGTCCTGGGACTTGATGCTCAGGGTGAGTCTGCTTCTTGTCCCTTCCGTTTCTGAAGTTTTTGCACTGTCTCTGCCTTTATGATATGAACCCTTAACCCCAATTAAATCCAGGAAAGACAATACAAGGGAAACTCGGCAGAGGAAACATTTCATATATATTTTTTAAATTTTGCACTGTCACCCCCTCTCCCCTCCCACCCCTGGTAATCAACAAAGATTATATTGAATGCCTTTTCTGTATCTATTGATAAGAGCCAGTGATTCTTTTCCTTTATTTTATTTATGTAATGGATTATGCTGATTGATTTTCTAATGTTGAACCATATGTGCATACCTGGCATGAATCCCACTTGGTCCTGTTGTGACCCATCCCATGTCCCTGTCACTCACCTGACGGAAGATCCAGGAGTGTAATGGAACAAGGGATGAACTCTGAAAACCTTCACCTTGCGTGTGCTGAAGTCCCAAGGCTACAGGACTACCCACGCTCCAGTTTTAGGTGCAGCAATACTAAATCAGGCCCATTGCAGATGGGCACCCTTCCTCTGAAGGGAATCTTTACATTGAAGACCTGGATGGACTTCCTGGACCCACTTTTGACGGCACAAGAGTTTAGGAAAGCCACACCAGCCCTTTCTTCACCTCTTCTAGTGACCAGCTTGACATACTACCTTTCAGCTCCCCAACCTTCCTGGCCTTCTGTGAATTTTCTCTCACTCATAAAACCCATGCAACCTGAACACTCTCCTGCTGTTTGCATCTTGAGGACCCAGATTAACATAGACTGTTTAAAATACTCCTTGATGATATGAGCATGCTTGTGTTGTAAAATATAACCAAAATACAAACCAAGAATTAGGTGATGATGCTGAACTAGAGAAAGAAAACAGACTAGACAAAAATGAGACCCCGGACCAGTGCTGAGTCTGACCCACACTTTCCTATGTGAGGAGGACAGTCAGATGGGACCCTCATTCTGCATGTGTATATTACTGACCTTCCCCTCGCCACGTTCTTGGATCTCCCTTGACTCCAAAAGAGGGTCGTAACTGGGAACCCCCCTGAGGTGTCTGCCCTGAGTCTGAGCTTTCAGAAGCAGATCTTCATCCCTGCGTCCTGAGTCCTCACTGGGTGGGTTCAAACCATCAGACTTCCAGCTCAGAGTCCACCATCAGTACTGCCCAGGGGCTCCATCTGCCCTGAGCCTGATTGGAAAAGACTCCCTAGATTTCCCTGAGCTGCTACAGAAATCACGCTGGGATCCTGACAGAGTCCTTTCCCTCCACAAAGTACAGACTGCTTTCTGCATGTGACAATGCTTCCTCCTTCAGAGGTAAAAACAACCTCTGAATTCACAGATGCTGGGGAGAGGGTCGCAGAATCAAAAATAGAGCTATTCCCTGCGGAAAACTGTGAGATGGAGCACAGTCCCCAGATCTCAATAGGATGTCAGCCCTTAAATGACATAAACACCTGTTCTGGGGTCTGAATTCTGAGATTGGTGGGTCAGGGGTGCCACCTACTCCATGTCCATGTCCCTACAAGGGGAGTTTTTTTCTGTGCTCACACTGACTTCCCCTCACTCTGCCCCTCACACAGTAATACACAGCCGAGTCCTCGACTTTCAGACTGTTCATTTGCAGATAGAGTATGTTCTTGGTGTTGTCTCTGGAAATGGTGAATTGGCCCTTCACGGAGTCTGCGTAGTGTGTGCTACCACCACTACCAATGGATGAAACCTACTGTGGCCCCTTCCCTAGGGCCTGGCGGACCCAGCTCATTGAATTACTGATGAAGGTGAATCCAGAGGTTGCACAGGAGAGTCTCAGGGACCCCCCAGGTTGGCTCAGGCCTCCCCCGGACTCCACCAGCTGCACCTCACACTGGACACCTGCAAACACAGAGACATCCTGGTCAGGAA
>NW_006923039.1:47787-48855 GCF_000298275.1 Orycteropus afer afer | reverse complement strand
ACAAGTGACTGCTGCCATGAACCTCCTCCAGGACAGAGCTGGATTAGGTCACATCTTCTAAATTTGTATAAATGGAATTGACTGTGATGTAATATTATACATTTAGTTCCTTCCCCTCAGTATTATGCTTGGGAGGGATTCCATAACGCATGTTTTAGTGGTAATATCCAGTGTATGTGTGTACCTCAGGAGCTCCAGTCACATAGTGGTTAACACAGGTGGCTGTCTGCTTTGGTGAAGATATACAGCCTTGGGAACCATAAGAGACAGTTCTACTCCATCCTATAGGGTCACTATCATTCAGAATGCACTTTGTAGCAGGGAGTTTGGTTTTGGTTTTGACATATACCTCAGTTTTGTTCTTTATTCTTCTTTTGATGACTATTGCATTGTTTTTCCTCTCTAGATTTTACAAGGACAACTATCACCTTTCTTGGAGACCTCAGAATAGGATCACTTTTATTCTCACACCAACCCAGGAAAGCGATAAAGAGAATCATCACTTTCTCCAGACAACCCCCTTCCTTTCTTAAGAATAAAATCTTAATCTGCTGGGGAAGGACTGCAAACAGAAGCATATACCCCCTTAGTCTAATGCATCGACCATACTAACCACTGGGAGGTGAAAATAACAATGGAATGTATCTTGTTGTTGTTGTTGTTGTTAGGTGCCCTCGAGTCATCTGTGACCCACAGTGACCTCATGTCCAGCAGAAGAATACGCTCCTGGCCCTGTGACAACCCTTGCTTATTGTTGAGCTTATTGTTGCAGCCTCTGTGTCAACTGATCTTGAGGGCCTTTCCCTTCTTCATTGCTCCTCCACTTTATCAAGCATGACATCCTTCTCCAGGGAATGGTCCCCTCTGACAACATGACCAAAGTAGGTGAGATAAAGGCTGGCCATTCTCGCTTCCATGGAACATTCTGGCTGCACCTTTTCCAGGACAGATTTGTTAGTTCTTTTAGCAGTCCATGGTACTTTCAGCATTCTTCGCTAACACCACAACTTAAAAGTAGCAACTCTTTGGTGTTCCTTTTTCATTGTCCAGCTCTCATAGTGCATATTA
>NW_006923039.1:45925-47254 GCF_000298275.1 Orycteropus afer afer | reverse complement strand
TCCTGATGCCACATTCTTCTTCATACAGTCCTCTCTCTCTCTCTGATTATTTCTTCAGCATACAGATTGAATACATGTGGTGAAAAGATACAACACTGACTCACTTTCTTCTTGATTTTAAACCATGCAGTGCTCCCCTGTTGTATTTGAACGGCAGCCTCCAGGTCTATATACATGTTCCTCATGAGCACAGTTCAGTGTTATAGAATCCCCGTTCTTCTCAAATGTATCCGTAATTTGTTGTGATCCACCCAATCAACTGTTTGCATAGTCAATAAAACACAAGTAAATATCTTTCTGGT
The DNA here is from genome assembly GCF_000298275.1 of Orycteropus afer afer. NCBI lineage: Eukaryota > Metazoa > Chordata > Mammalia > Tubulidentata > Orycteropodidae > Orycteropus > Orycteropus afer. The sequence continues at coordinate 46,952 of NW_006923039.1, read as the reverse complement.
ATTTTTTGCTCTGAGCCAAGATCCATCTGACATCTGCAATGATATTCTTCATTCCATGTCCTCTTCTGAATACAACCTGCATTTCTGGAATTTCTCTGCCAATATACTGCTGTAACCGTTTTTAAATTATGTTTACTAAGATTTTACTTGTACGCAATATTTACTTATATTTTTCAATAACTTACACATTCTGTGGGTTCACCTTTCTTTGGAATGGGTACAAATATGGATCTCTTTCAGTCAGTTGGGCAGATAGCTGTCTTCTAAATCTCTTGGCATAGCCAAGTGAGTGTCTGCAGTATTCTAGGCATGGCATCCTGTTCATAGCAACAGAGACTTAGGCTGAAGCCTCTATTAGGTAAACACAACCTCCACAGCAGTCATCTAAAAGGAGGTGGGTCGTGATCACCTCCATGTAAGTTATGATATTAAGAACACTAACATTAATACCACAATCTACTACCTTCAACAGCAGGTTTGCCTTTTAACAACCAAAAGTTGAAGTTACATCAAAGAACAAGAGGGTACAGTCATAATGGACAAATTATCCAAATGTAATTTACATGTAGCCAGATATTAGGTGAAAGTCAATCTCTGAAACTTAACAGGGGATAATAAATATAATTAACATATTAAAAGCTCTGTAGGAATGGTAGACTGACAGCAGGGTCAGATAGCAACTTCAGGAGAATGATGGAAGGCACAAGGAAGAGTGAATTGGAAATGCATAAAATTAAGGAAAATTGCCACACAGTGGTTGGATGAAAAGTGCCTTCAGTGAAGTGATTAATTGATTTGAAACAACTGTATAAAAAGAAAACATGAACTGGAAAATATATTACTAAAAATTGCAAGGCGTGAAATACATAATAAGTTCTATGGTTGGATGCCTTCAGAGAGGACTGGGTCCCAGAGCAGATCTGAGTATCCACATAGAATTGGGTGGCAATGATAACACTTGGGGAAATAATTACTCCTCATGTGCTTGTGTTCAGCTGAGCATACATTTCTTATAGTATTTCACATG
>NW_006923039.1:43759-45386 GCF_000298275.1 Orycteropus afer afer | reverse complement strand
AGTGTTCTGTTAGGACTGGGGACACAGTAAACAAAGCTATCTGCTCTGCTCCCTGGGATGATGACTAGCATAGTCAGAGTACCCACTTGCAGCACACACCCAGACTATGTCTCATGATCCCAATTCAGAACAGAACAATTAAGAGTCAGGGGTCCAGTCTTCAAACCCTGTACTTACAGGCACAGGGGGAGTCACATGAACATTGGGGAATAGAGAACAGCGCTGTGACTATGTCCGAACCACCTGGTCATGTCAAGGCACAGACCTCTCAATGTGAAGGGGAAGGACAATGAAACTAGATGCTGTGGATACTGGGGAGAATCCTTTGACGCTGTAAACAAAGAAACAAGGACAGCAACAGCAACAAACCACACACACACTCACTCACAAAAAAAAAAAAAAGAAAGAAAGAAAAATAAAAAATTCATGTCATTGAGTTGATTCTGACTCAGCGGCACTATACGATAGAGAAGAAAGGCCACGTTGGTTTTCCAAGGGTCATTAAACAACAAACCACCTCATCTTTCTCCTGTGGAACAGCTGGTGGGGTCCAGCTGCTGACCTTCTGGTTCCCAGCCCACTGCTTTAACCACAGCACCATAAGAGCTCCTTTTAGGTAAAATGGGAACAATTTGGAAGATAAGAAACTCTGGGCCAACGTTGTCTCTAGAGGAGCAGGAACACTTGGAACTCCAGGAGTGAGGCTCAGTCAAAGAAGGAGATAAATACCCTTTAACCCCAAAACTATCACAACACTAAGTATCCTAACGTCAAATAAGAGTGTGGTGCATCAGCAAACATTGAGAGACAGATCCTCTCTGGAGAGAGCACAAAGTGAAGGTCAAAGCCAAGCATTAAGCTAGTAATGGGGCAACACCATGGAATCTGGAATCTCTGGTGTTTGGAACTGAAACAACATTCTGCATGATGCTATATTTAGATTGAGGACTTAATTGTAATGAAAAATTATGGAGAGCAGAAGTCTGAAAAATCAAGGGTTAAAGATTAAATTGAATCTCTGCCTTGAGTTAATCCTTGTAAGGTGAGTGAAACCAAGAAGTTACAAAGAACAAACATAAATGGCTCTTGGATAAGACATTTATCAGGGGCAGGAAGCACCAGGGTTAAGAGGAAACCTTGGCCTTCCTCTGCACCTGCTCCTGATCTGGGACCTGTGGTGTGTGTTTTCTGAGCGCTCTCTGGAGGCCAGCCCCTTCCTGCAAGTATGTTTGAGTCTGGGCTCATCCTGGCTTCCCTTCTCTGACCCTCTGGTATGGTAATGCAGGGCATGCCCATAGATGTCAGGTTGGTCATTTTAGGAGAGACGGTGCTGATAGAGTTGCCCCTATGTACTTTGCATCTTCCTTGACATGATGGACAGAAATAGTGATTCTTTCCACTTGTTTTACTCACTGTTGCCACCCACTCCAGCCTCCGCCTGGAGCCTGGTGTAGCCACTGAAGACACAGTGAAGTTGAGTCCAGAGGCTTTGCTGGAGGGTCTCAGAGAAAGCCCAGAAAGAGCCACATATTTCCTAACTCCACCAGCAGAATATCCTATGAGAAACCTGCACAGAGAGCCTCAAACTGAGAACAGCCCCATGGGAACAGTCAGGGCTGACCCAAAG
>NW_006923039.1:41161-42727 GCF_000298275.1 Orycteropus afer afer | reverse complement strand
TATTTTGGATATCACATTACACACAGGAAAAAACTGTCAATGGATAATATGTTAAAACCTGGTTCTGGAAAAAAAAAAAAAAAAAAAAAAAAAACTGGTTCTGGAAAAAGCAGAAAATACCTTATTTACCAAGAATGGTGTGTGCTTGAGTCTGTAAATCGGCTGGATAGCTAAGTGAATAAAGCATTCCTCTCAGTCTCATCCAGTGTGGATTTATTTGTGAACTTGGGACATCCACCACCACCCAGGCATGCTTAATTTGGACAGCCAAACACATTCCTGGGGTACAACACATATCTAGCGAAGCCTAAGGTGATCTGAAAACTTCCACTTGGACCAATCTCTTGGGTCACTGTGAGCATAGATAGGGATTGTCCAAGCACAGAACCAATCTCCCAGGACAGCTAGAAGCTTTTTTTAAATTTTTCCTTTTTCAACTATTTTTCTTTTTCAATAAATAACAAGATAAAAGGACTGAATAGAAGATTTTCAAGAGAAGCTTGAGAAGACAAAGTCTATGATTATAATGAAATATGCAAAGGTCTGGAGCTAGAAAACCAAAATGACAGAACATGCTGAGTATTTATCAACCCAGCAGAACTGAAGGAAAGAATCCTCGAGTTGCCATATTGAAAGATTCTATGGGCAAAAGATTGACTAATGCATGAAACATCAAAAGAAGGTGGAAGGAATACACAGAGTCACTGTACCAAAAAGAATTGGTTCATATTCATCCATTTCAGGAGGTTGTATACGATCAAGAACCAATGATATTGAAGGAAGAAGTTGACACTGCACTAAAGGAGTTGGGGGGTAGGCTCCAGGAATTGATGGAATATAGACTGAGATGTTTCAACAAGTGAATGCTTCACTGATGTCACTCGTCTATGCCACCAAATTTGGAAGAGAGCTACCTGATCAAATGACTGGAATAGATTCGTATTTGTACCCATTCCAAAGAAAGGTGATCCCACAGAATCTAGAAATTATTGAACAAATGATTAATATCCCACTCAGGTAAACCCTGCTGAAGATTATTAAAAAATGGTTGCAACATTATATAGAGAGCAGATTTCCAGAAATGCAATCTGGATTCATAAGAGGACATGGAAGGATGGATATCATTGCTGATATCAGATTAATCTTGTGGAAAGCAAATAATATCAGAGAAATATTTACTTGTCTTTTATTGACTATATAATAGCATTCAATTGTGTGGATCACAATAAATTATGGATAACATTGAGAAGCACGGGAATTCCAGAACACTTGAGTGTACTCATGAGGAACCTGTACATAGACCAGAGGCTGTTGTTCAAACAGAACAAGGGAACACTGCATGGTTTAAATTAAGAAGGGAGTGCATCAGGGTTCTGTCCTTTCACCATACTTATCCAATCTGTATGCTGAGCAAATTATCTGAGAAGGTGGACTACTATATGAAGAAAAACGTGGCATCAGGATTGGAGGAAGACTCAGTAACAACATGATGTGTCAACAACAGATGATGCAAATTTGTTTGTGGAAAGTGAGGATGACTTAAAGCATTTACTGATGAATATTGAA
>NW_006923039.1:0-4065 GCF_000298275.1 Orycteropus afer afer | reverse complement strand
TTTTTTTTTCTTAAATTGTGATTTGGGTGAAAGTTTACAGCGCATATTCAGTTGCCACACAGCAGTTCATATACACTTTGTCTCATGACATTGACTATAAGTTACCCCAATGCAACAGCTCCCCTACCACATACTCCCAATAGTTACCTCTTCACTGTGTCTCTTCCTCCATGCACTCCTGCCCCCTGAGCTATCTCCCTGTGCATACACATCCCTTCTTTCTTCTATGATTGTTCTCTCCAAGGAGTGTATCTACACAGTGTAAATGTTCACCTCATATGCCTATCCTTTGTTTGGCTGAAAGCCACAGGTGTGGGTTCATTTCAAGACCTAAAGGTCAGGTAGGGACCATAATCTCACCGGTTCCACCAGGCTCCATCAGACCAGAAAACCTGGTCCTTTTTTTTTTTTTTTTCTTAATGATTTTGAATTTTGTTCCACAATGTTCTCCCATTCTATTCAGGATCTCCAACATAGATCCCCCTCTGAGTGATTGGCAGTGATATCTGGTCACCATCTAATTATTCTGGTCTCATAGTCAGATAAGCTGGGGATTGCATGGTTTACCAGTCACTTGGACTAATTGTTTCCATGAATTTTTGGTTTACCTCATTCTTCTTTGCTCTGGACAAGGAGAGACCTCTCGTTACATCTAGGTGGCTGTTTGCAAGATATTAAGATATGTGGGTGCAAATCTTAATTCAAAATTGGTATGTCAAGAGTCTAGTTGGAGTCAGGGTCTCTTTGTGGGAGGAGGGAACCAAGGCAGAGGATGACATTGCTTCGTGAGCAGAGGAAAATGGTATGGGTTGGAATTAATGAGCATTGAGGGACCTTGATAGCCAGGTGGAGGAGGTTCGTGGCAGATTTTTTCTCTGTCTATATTAAATAATTTCCTTATCTTGTGATTCAGGAAACCCAGAATCAATTCCTAAGGAAGTCTGGACTGACACTTCAAGGAGGTGAAGCAAATGACAGTTCATTACATATAGCATCAGGCCCAAAGACCACAAAAATTCCAGACATGAAGAAACAAAAGAAGGGACCAGTGGGACCAAGGGTTCCCTGAACATAGGAGGACCCCAAGGTAGGTGGAGGCATGAAGCTGTCAGGAGCCAGAGGGGTTGCATGGATTCCACAGTGAAGACTTGAAGGCAGAACATTCTTTGTGTGTAACTCAGTGGTTCTTACTCAATCAAAGCTGACCTGACTTGTGAGCTCTTCATCTGATTAATTCACCCACTACAAGTCTTTGTGGAGGAATCTTAGTCCCTATTTGGGGTCCTTTCCAACTTGGTGTTTGTCAGATTCTTGAAATGTGGCTCATATTCCTCATTCTTCAACTCTCTTGTCCTTTCTCTTGGTCTCCTGCTCCAACATGGGCTGGAGGCAAAGCCACAATATCTTGAAATTCTATAGAAATTATGAGCCATAGGCAGATATTCTCTCCCCTAAGCACACAGTTACTAAAATCTGATATTATATGGACTTTTGAAAACTGCCTATACTTTCTGCTGACTCACTGACCACCCTTCGTTTCCTCCACAGGTGAAGTGTAAAGACTGTGGGGCTTTTGGGCACACAGCAAGAAGCAAGAAACCCCCCATGAAGTGTTGGGGTAGGGCTCTTGTCCCCCAAGCCTTAGATTCAAATAATAAGAAGGAGAACCGGGAGCCAAGGAAGCCCCAGGGACCCCAGGCCGAGACCTCTTTAAGAAAGTGGAAAGAGAGAAGGCACAAGGACAAAGTTGAGGATCAAGGACAGTCCTTGGATAATGAAATGAAGGAGATGATGTGTCTCCATCTCTGGGCCACATGCACAGCCATATCCAGACAAGGACAGGACACCTGGAGATAAATAGGTAAGAACTTCGTATCCAGGTGTCCACACTCAGGAGTTCATTCTAATCCTGGAGAATCACTAAGGGTATGGGGCTCTCTTTGGAACTTTGCACATGATAGGGACAGAAGCAAGAGAGTCTAAAGTCAAGTCCACAAGGGACAAAAACTTTGCAGCTGAATGGGGTTGGAAGAAGAATCTGAGATGAGGCAATGGGCAGTCTTGGAAAAAGGTTAGAGTGGTTCAGTGTTACCCTCACCTCAAAAGAATGAATAGGACTGGGCCCCAGGAATCTTGGGACAGGAAATTGTATCAAGATTGCACTTTGTAGCAGGGGTTTGCTTTCGGCTTTGACATATACCTCAGTTTGCTTCTTTATTCATCTTTTGATGAGTATTGCATTGATTCCACTTTCTAGATTTTACAAGGAAAACTACCACCCCTCTTGGAGATGTCAGAATCTCAGAATAGGATCACTCTTATTCGCACAACAACCTAGGAAGGTGACAAACAGAATCACCATTCCCTCCAGACAACCTCTCCTTCTTTTCTTAAGTATAAAATCTTAATCTGCTGGGGAAGGAGTGCAAACAGAAGCATATGGCCCCCTTAACCTAATCCAACTACCATATTAACAACCGTGAAGTAAAAATAACAATGGAATATATCTTGCTGTTTTTCTTGTTATTGTTAGGTGCCCAGGAATAGTCTCCGACCCATAGCGACCTCATGTCCAGCAGAACTAAACACTGCGCAATCATGTGCCAACCCCACAATCTTTGCTCTACCCAGACATTCCCTGTGTCCATCTATTTCATTGAGGGCCTTCCTGTTTTTCATTGTCCTTCCACTTTACCAAACATGATCTACTTCTCCAAGGAGTGGTTCCTTCTGACAACATGACAAAAGCAGGTGAGAGGAAGTCTTGTCATTCTCGCTTCCAAGGAGCATTCTGGCTGCACCTCTTCCATGACAGATTTGTGAGTTCTTTAGCAGTCTATGGTACTTTCAGCATTTTTCACCACACCACAACTCAAAATATTGACTATTCTTCTGTCTTCCTTTTTCATTGTCCAGCTCTCACATGCATATGAGGTGATTTAAAATACCATGACCTACAACAACAACACCTTAGTCTTCAAGGAAATATCTTTGCTCTTCAACACTTGAAAGAGGTTTTTGCAGCAAATTTACCCAATGTATACATATGGCTTCTGATATCTTGACTGCTGCATTCATTGGTGTTGATTGTATAATCAAGTAATATGAAGTCTTTGAAAACTTCAATCTTTTTTCCATTTATTGTGAAGCTGCTTATTGGTCCCATTGTGAAGATTTTTCTTTCTTTACATTGAGGTGTAATCCATACAGGGGACTGTCGTCTTCAGTCTTCATCAGTAAGTTTTTCAAATCATGCTCACTTTCAGCTAGCAAAGTTGTGTTGTCCACATTAATGCAGATTGTCAATGATTCTTCCTCCAATCCTGATGTTACATTCTTCCTCATATAGTCCAGCCTTTCGGATTATTTAGTCAGCATACAGATTGAATAAGTGTGGTGAAAGGATACAACCATAATTTTATCCATGCAGTATCCCTTTTTTTATGGGAATGACAGCCTCCTGATTTACATACAAGTTTCCCATGAGTATTATCAGGTATTCCGGAATTCCCATTCTTCTCAAACTTATCCATAACTTGTTATGATCCACACAAACAAATGTTTTTGCATAGTCAATAAAACACAAGTAAAGATCTTTCTGGTATTCTTGGCTTTGAGCAAAGATCCATCTGACATCAGCTATGATATCCTTTGTTCCATGTCCTCTTTATAATCCAACATACGTTTCTGGAATTTCTGTTAATATACTGCAGTATATTGCAGGGATAACTCAGAGGCACACAAAAGAGCAGGGCAAAAGAGCAGGAGAAAGGGGATTAAAAGCCAGGAAGCCAGACAGAGGTACAGTCAGCCACAGGGACACAGTTGGGGGTGATACAAGAGGTATCCAACAGCAAGACAAACTTGTCTCTCGGTTTGTCCTACTGTGGTGACATGTAGACTTGAGTTTTGAGGCTGAGCCTCTGTTGTTTAAAACCCAGCGAGATGCATCTGGTGCACAGGTAACAGCCCAGCTTATAGACTCAGACAGACTAGGAAGAAGGAAGAGGCCATCCACTTCTCAAAGAATTGGCCAGGGAAAACCTTATGAATAGCAAAGAAATA
>NW_006923038.1:91547-92104 GCF_000298275.1 Orycteropus afer afer | reverse complement strand
TCTCTTGCACTCTGTATTATCTATTTTTCACTTTTTGCACTGTTTCTTCTCTGCATTATCTATTAAATGCAATGTCCAAACAACTTTTAGATTCTGCCTTTATTCCATCAGACACTCTGCCTGAAGGTGAAATTCTTCATTTTGATCAACAGAACTTTTTTTCTTTTTAACTTTTCATTGTGATTTTAATGAAATTTTACAAAGCAGATTTGTTTTACATTTCACAGTTCATACATATTTTGTTTTGTGACACCAGTTGTATTCTTTCAGTGTAGCAGCTCACCTCCCACTTCCTTCCTGTGGTTACCCTTTCCCTGTGGCTTTCTTGCCTATGAATGCCTGCCACCCTATATCTCTCCCTATGCAAATGTGGCCCTTTTGATCTCCCATGGTCGATTGTTCTAAGGAGTGCATATCCCTGGTGTAGGTGTTCAACTTGTAAGCCATTCTGGACACCATCTGGATCTTCTGGTCTCAGGGTCATACAGGTTGAGGTTCTCATGGTCCATTAGTCCTTTGGACTAGATGTTTCCATTGTCTATGATTTTCTTCACTTT
>NW_006923038.1:51518-53580 GCF_000298275.1 Orycteropus afer afer | reverse complement strand
GGCAGTGTTTCGTTCTGCTGTGCATGGGGTCGCTATGAGTCGGAAACGACTCGACGGCACTTAACAACAACAACAACAACAACAGTACCATTAAAAAAGTATAAAGAAATAGGCAAAATTAAATTTAATAATATGTTTTATTTAACTCAATAAATCTAAAATACTATCACTTCAACATGTATTTAGTATAAGCTTATTATTGAGATGCTTTCTATTATTGTTTTACTACTAAATCTGGAAATCTGGTCTGTATAGCAAATCTCAATATCAGTTGCTCAGTAGCTATATGTAGCTAGTAAATATTGGATAGCAGAGGTCTAGAACATTAATTAAGAAGCCCTGGTCACAGATTGGTTCAAGTGCTGAGTTGTTAACCAAAAGGTAGGTGGTTCAAACCCACCAGGTGCTCCATGGGATAAACATGTACTTTGTAAAGATTTATTGCCTTTGTAAAAATGTTTGTAAAGATTTACAAATCTATTGCCTTTGTAAAAATTATTTATTTTTATTTAAATATTTAATTATTTAAATTTAAATCTTTAAATATTTATTTAAAGATTTATTGCCTTTGTAAAAATCTTTGTAAAGATTTACAAATCTGCTTTGTAAAGATTTATTGCCTTGGGGCAGGTCTACTCTGTCTTATAGGGCCACTAGGAATTGGAATTGACTTAACAGCATTGGCTTTGGTTTTGGTAGCTCAGTAGTTAATTGCTCAGCTGCTAATCAAAATGTCTGTGGTTGGAACCCACTAGCTGCTCCATGGGAGAAAGATGTGGCAGTCTGCTTCTGTAAAGATTAATACAACCAAACCCATTGACACTGAGTTGATTCCAATTTACAGTGACCGTATAGCACAGAGTAGAACTTCCCCATAGGGTTTCCAAGGCTGTGAATCATTACAGAAGCAGACTGCCACATCTTTCTCCTATGGAACAGCTGGTGGGTTTGAACCTTAGACCTTCTGGTTAACAGCTGATCCTTTAACCCCTGCACAACCAGGGCTCCTTATGTAGATTACATCCTTGGCAACCCTGTGGAATAGTGCTCCTATAGGGCCACTATGATGGCTGTATGAGATCTTAAATTCCAAAGAACTTGGATTTGTGGAAGGCTATGGTCCATAGTGGAAGCCCTAACCCCATTCTGAGGCTTGACATAAGTTTCAGATGCCATTTGGGTTCCTCCTAACCATCACAGCAGTGCTGCAGCTAGGTATACCCAGGTTCTAGGACACACCTGGGAGCTCTGGTGGTGTAGTACCTAAGGTATTTGACTGCTACCCAGAAGGCTGATGGTCTAAACCTACCAGCCACTCCTCAGAAGGAAGGTTGGGCAATCTACTTCTGTAGAGATACCCTCTCAGAAACCCAAGGAGGGGTCTCTATCAGTTGGGTCTGACTCCACGCTCCAGGACACATCTAGGGAGGGACAGCTTGCCCTCCAGAAGACTATTGTTGATAGTAGATTATACTCTCACAAAGAATTAGGGAATTTACCTCATAGTGTCCTTTTCTGATTTAAATTAAAGTTGGTTGGGGTCTTGGTATTGTTTGGCAGCTACCTCGTGGCTAAGACTTGCTTGCGTGGTCATGAGTCACAGCCTATCTGGACCATCACCTGGCCAGGCAGTCAAGGCCCAGAACAAACCCTGTACCCTTTTCTGTCTTCAATTATGTACGTATCCCAGTCATGGTCTTTTCCCTGCTTCTGTAGTCCTGCCTGCAACAATGACAAATTTATCTACCACCAATCATGATTTTGTGATGATTTAAAATCATATATAATTAGTCATATGGCCATGACTCAGCACACTCCATTCAGCTTTCTCATGTTTTCCTCATCCAGGATGATTGCTTTGTTTTGTCTGTGTCCTGTCCAAGGCCTAATAAAAGTGTCTCTGTTGAATGTATTTGAATCTGAGGTCTCTTTTGATTGTGTGGATCATAACAAATTATGGATAACATTAAGAAAAATAGGAATTCCAGAACACTTCATTGTGTCATGAGGAACCCATACATAGACCAGGAATCTGTTGTTCAGACAGAACAAGGGGATATTG
>NW_006923038.1:49378-50498 GCF_000298275.1 Orycteropus afer afer | reverse complement strand
AACACAACATTGAATCTATCTGAATCTGGGATCTCTTTTCCCCTAATACGTGGCACACAACAACAGGACATTAATTGAAGGTAGCGGAGACTTGGAAAGCATGTAACAAATTAGATCACTGAAAGAAAAACCAATAGCTTGCTATTTCTTCAGATCCAGAGTGGCTGTCTACTTGGGCACGTTACTCAAATGATAAATTGGTAGAAAGAAATTATATTGAGAGAGAGGGTCAATAATGTATTTGGAAGATAAAGCAGGGAGGAACATTCATGAAGCATTTGGCCATTTATCCTCTTCATTAAAATGGGTATAGGTGTTCAATTAAAAATATAATTTGAGAATTACTGGAAAAAAATTTAATGAAAGCATCTTTTGAACAACTTTCCCTAAAAATGTAAACATGTTCTCAAAACTTCTGTTGTTGTTGTTGTTGTTATGTGCTGTCAAGTCAGACCCGACTCATAGTGACCCCTCCTGCAGTTTCCAAGGCACTGTCACTACGGAAGTAGATTGCCCAACCTTCCTTCCGACCAGTGGCTGGTGGGTTTGAACTGCCAGCCTTCTGGTTAGCAGTCAAGTGCCTTAGGCAATATGCTACCAGAGCTCCTAAAAACTTCTGTTACTAAGGTCAAATATCCCACTATTGTGAATCATTCCATTGTTCATATTGAATGTATTCTGTTTAAAGGATTATGTTTGTGGAGGTGTAAAATTCACTAATTCAGCAAATATTTGTCACACTGTTCTTTATGTCAGCCACTGTTATCACTGCTTGGTATAGTGGAGAGAGTAAGATATTTAATTTCCTTGTCCAGGTTTTACTCACATTTTAGTTGATGCTAAGGGAGCTCTGGTAGCATAGTTCCTAAGGCACTTGACTGCTAACCAGAAGGCTGGAGGTTCAAACAACAGCCAGTCCTGGGAAGAAAGGTTGGGCAATCTGCTTCCATAGTGATACTGCCTCGGAAATGCAAGGGTCACTATGAGTAGGGTCAGACTTGACAGCACATAACAACAACAATAACAACAACAACAACAATAAGGGAGTGTTGTTGTTAGGTGCTGTTAAGTCAATTCTGACTCCTAGAGACCCCACGTACAACAGAATGAAACACTGCCC
>NW_006923038.1:9812-15439 GCF_000298275.1 Orycteropus afer afer | reverse complement strand
ACTTAATGATTCAGGTGTGGCTGCTTAAGAACATTTTATCATCATTTTAAAAGTAGCTAGTTTGGTCATCAAAGAAACCCAGGTATACAAAATGGCAGTGACTTTACATAAAAGATTTCTTTCTCTAAATATTATACATTCTCTAATATTTCTCTTTGCTCTAGAAATTTACTCTTATGATCAAACAATCCAGCTTGCTCCTTACATACCTTATAAGTGACATTCTGCTAAAAAAATTACCACATATAAAGCATGTAGTTATACCAGATCATATTCCACTTGCACCCCAAACTGTAACCAACACCTAAAATACTTTAGTATATATTAAACTATGCACAAGTACTTAGATTTCCAAAAAGTTCTTAGTTCCTTTGAAGTGGAGGCCCTACCATCAGCCATTCGTATTCAAATTGATCTTGGTAGAATAATCTATTCCCAGTTGGTTACCCAACCTCATAACTTGGAACATTTAAAATATCAAACTGTATTGATACTTTATATTTATTTTCTCTTTATGAAATAGGTACCTATAGTTTATGCTAAAAATTAAAGCAAAGATTTTGGGAAAAGTTAAAAGAATGGAATCAACAGAATTTGCCTTTTCTAATTACTAATAAAACCAAAAGACAAAAACAAAAATAAAAAAACAAAACAAAACTCATTGCCATCAAGTCAATTCTGACTCATAGTGACCCCCTTTCGATTTCTGAGGTGGTAAATCCTTATGGAAGTAGATTGCCCAGTCTTCCGTCCATGGAGTGGGCTGGTGGGTCTGGTTTATTTGACTGCTTCTGGTTGGCAGTCAAATGCCTTAGGCACTATGCCACCAGAGCTCCTTAACTAATAAAGGGAAATAAAAATATAAAACTAAAACATTAAAAAAAAAGCCATCAGAAACCATCAAAGAGAGGGTTCTGAAGGGGAGATGGCATGTGAATAACTTAAAAAGATGTCAGCTAAGGATAGAAACAACAGATCATGTCTAGGAGGTTTCCAACTTTGCCTCTGGAAGGCTCTTCTAATCTTGTTGTTGTGATTGGATGCTATGGAATCAAATCTGACCTTTAGGTTCACTATAAGACAGAGGAGGTCTGGCCCATAAGATTTATAAGGATGCAGATGGCCATATCTTTTTCCTGTGGAATGTCTGGTGGGTTCAAACTGCTGACCTTTCTGTTAACAGTCAAATGCTTAACTCCTGTGCCACCAGCTCCTTTGTCTAACCTCAACCTCTAGAAAATAGACGTGTAAATTGAGAAAATTATGAGAATTTCAGTAATACCTACCCATGTGGAGAAAAGTGGACTGAATGTATATCTTTTCTTTTCTTTTTTTCTTCTAATGAAAGGATGGATGCTATAATGGCTAGGGGAAATGACGAAAGGGAGGAGAATCAAATGTATTGATACTTTGATGAAAGCATAGTCTGTAAGATCTATGTTGAAGAACATTGTCAATGCAATATTCACCTCAAAACAGTACTGGTAATACTACTTCCTTTCTTAAAATGTCTTTTGGCTCACCAATGCCCAATTTAACCTGTAGTTTGTAATAAAATGTCCTGACCTCTCTTTTCCACTCTAAACTCTTCTCTCCAATAAGCATATGTTTTGGCTGTTAAATTTCAAGACTTGAGTGAAACTTTTCCTTGTTTTATCAACAGAGTTAATTCTTTCCAACTCTTCTTTGTATGGATTCTCATTCATATCTCTCTAATAACACTGTGTTATTTTACTTTTTGTAAATTTATCACACAAATTTTTAGTTTCTATACCTTTCTTTCACCCTAGACTGTAGGTTCCTGGAAATTAGGACACATGCATTTCATATTTTTACTCTCAAGACTCATTTCAGCACTTGAAATATATTAGAAACTCAATACATATTTATTAAGTAAAAAAAAAATTTTTCATTGAAATGTATTCAGTTTTTAAATTAAAACTTCACGATCTTTTTGATGGTAGTCATGAAGGCTTGCTTCACTTGCTGATTTCTTAAAGTGTAAATGAAGGGGTTCAACAAGGGGGTGACTGAAGTAATGAGCACAGCTATTGCTTTGTTGAAAGCACCTACTTCTTTTGCAGAGGGATTAATGTACATGAACATGCAGCTACCATACGAGAGGGAGATGACAATCATGTGGGAGGAGCAAGTGGAAAAAGCCTTTTTCCTTTGCTGGGCAGAAGGGATCCTCAGAATGGTCCTGATAATGTATGTGTAAGAAAGTGTCACAAGCACCAGAGTAACCACCAGAGTCACAACTGCCAAGAGGATGACCATCAGTTCTAGGAAACTTGTGTCTGAACAGGCAAGTTCCATGAGGGGTCCATAGTCACAGTAATAGTGATTCAGAACATTGGAGACACAGAAATCCACCTGGCTCATAAGTATGATTGGTGGCAAGATAGCCAGGAATCCCCCCAGCCAAGAGAAGAACACTAGCTGTATACAGACTCTGCTGCTCATGATGGTCAGGTAATGCAGGGGCTTGCAGATGGCCACATAGCGGTCATAGGACATAGAGGCCAGGAGGTAAAACTCTGTTGCCCCAAGGAATATAGCAAAAAAATATTGAGTCAAGCAGCCAGCAAAGCTGATGACCTTATTTCCTGTTGTCATACTGGTCAGAAATCTAGGAATAAAAATAGAGGTGAAGGAAATTTCTAAGAAGGAGAAATTCCGGAGGAAAAAATACATGGGAGTCTGGAGGTGGGGGTCTAGCAAGGTGAGGGTGATGATGGTCAGATTTCCTAAGACACTTAGCATGTAGGTGAGGAACAGAAAGATAAATATCACCACCTGGAGTTCAGATTTATTTGTGAGGCCCAGTAGGATAAACTCAGTAAATGTTGTCCGGTTTTTCATTGTTGAAATCTAAAGAGAGAAAGTGAGATCAGTGATGAAAACTAAAGAGTTTCTCAGAGTAGGAGAGATAAAGCTGATTGTAACCAACAGAATTAGTTCTTAATATTAATGTCCATCTAATTGGCCAAAATCAGTGTCCTGTTGGATTGAGCTTGACTCCTTGGAAGCCGCAGGTCTTCTGTGCAAGTGACCTTATTCCTAAAGTTTTTTATAATTCCTCAAGTTGACATATTGCTGGGCACTTAATAAAACATTTTAGACCTGTAGTTGTTGAATTGTTTCTAAGTCAAAGTGACCCTATAAGACAGAGTGGAATTGCCTCATAGGGTTTCCAAGACTATAAATCTCTATAGAAGCAGATCATCATGTCTCTCCTGTGGAAAGCCTTGTGGATTTGAACTGCAGAGCTTTCAGTTAGCAGCTGAGTGTGTAACCACTACACCACCAAGGTTCCTCACAAAATATATTACAAGATACTCCAAAGAATTTCAGAAAAATGCTTTTAAGCTTATACTTTCCCTCTGAAATGTTTATGGAATCTCCACATTTAAACCATTTTAATTATTCATCTCTACTATTTCTGTGCTCTTAGTAGACATAGCTCTATCTGGTTCTATTCTCTGTGCTTTCCTTTCCCTGTAATACTTGCTGCTGCACCTCATGTATACTGTAGATCCTCATTTCTATCACTGTCCAAATCCCTGACGTCCCCATTTTGAGAACCAGTAGGAATTTCCCTTCATAGGAAATATTAAAGATTTTGATGCCATAAATTGATTTTTCCATATCCCACTTCTTTTTCAGGACAAATTTGTAATGGACCTTTAGGACTTTAAGATCTTGCTTTCAATATCATTTCATTTTATATCATGATAGATTAGGCTTTACATGGATTAGGTTCAGACATCAGTAAATTATACTTGTTAGCATTTTCTCATATATTTCTTGTCTGCAAACAGAGTTTCTCAGACATTGATTTCACGATATATCTCTGAGAGTAGAGATCTTGAGAGATACACAGGCAGCATCTCAGAGTAGATTTTGCTCAAAGTTTTAAGGAGTCTTAAATGCAACTAAGGATGACCACTCATCATAACACCAAACTTGCCTGTCCTCTATTGTTGGCATAAGAAAGCCAACAAGAGGGATACTATGTTTTTTATAATAATTATTTATAGGTAAATAGGTAATCCTTAGGGAATGAAAATTTGACAGTTGTATACTCTGCATATTTAGCATTTTAAAAAATTTTATTAAGAAGCAAAAGAAATACAAAAGGCCCCTCTAATTCACATGTACATAGCTTAGAAAAATCATATCTCAGTCATTCTTATTAATCTCTCCGTTATTCTATATATGCATTTGGAGGCACAAGATGATATTAAACATTGACCTGTATCTCATTTCTTCCCTGTTAATACTAACCTGTGATCTTTGGCAAGTAGCATTGAATTTTCTTCCAGATTTTTACAATTGATTGATTTCATGATCCATGTTGATAGGGTGATAACTATAGTGGCTTTATAAACATAGAATGCTCATACCTTTGACAATCTAAATGACTGCAATGAGCTATTTGTCTTGTTCCTAAGTGGCAAATACAAGGTGAGATGTCCCATCTGAGTCTCAGGGTAGTACAATTTAACGTCTTATATTGGCTTCCCAAGGAGCTCTGGTCATGTAGTAATTTGACTGCTAGCCAGAAAGTCAGCAGTTCAAACCCGCCAGCTACTCTGTGGGAGGAAGATGAGGCAATCTACTTCCATAAAAATTTATAGTCTTGGAAACCCAATGGGGGGTCTCTATGAGTCAGAATCAACTTGATGGTAGAGGGATTGGTTTTTTTGTCCACATTTTACCTATCTTCAATGGAATGTAAACTCATAGAGCTTAACTAGGAAAGAAGTATATTTTCTTTCATTCTGTTAATCCAAATCAGAGTCAAATTACAGTTCCTGAGACTGTAATTACAGTTCTTCATATGTGGAATTAAAAGAAAACAAACAAAACAAATTTTAAAAAATCTTCAGTGATAATAAAATAAAATGAAATAAAAGAGAAGAGCTTGATGGACTAGGAATTCCTTATTCTTTCTGTTCTGAGAGATGATGTTGAAGTCCTTAGAAGGTAGGGTATGGGCTTCTTTGAAGTATCTGTGTGGCCAGAGTGACACAAGTTTTATCACTCTTTTTAGATCAGGCACATGGGGATCAATTTCCCAAAGAAGTTAAAGATGCCCTGTGGACCTCAGTTCAAAAAGTGCTAATGAACCTCAATTGTTGACATCTTTGAGAATAGGTAGTAAACATATTGCTAAGGGAGAGTCAAGAGAGATCATGGGTTCTAGGAGAGAGTCTGCCACAGGCAAGAAGTTTGTGAAGTTGACAGCAATAGAGTGAGAGCCCTGGAGATGGTATGAATGACCTAGTTGCATACAGAATGTGCAGCCATATTTGTGATACCATTGCAGAGTTATTGAAGAATGTCCTTTCTGAAAATATCTTATAAATTAGTTTTCTAAAATCAACTTGATTAGGTGAATTTTTATTTCAGGAGTGTGAGAATCTAGACACTCTGCTTGCACACCTTTAGAAATCAAACCACTCAAGTTGTGATTTATAAACACGTATGATCTCATTAGCCATCAATTATTGTCCATTCAAAAATCTCTGATGCTGCAGCATTTCCAGAGAATTATTATGAATTATTTATAATTATATAAATAATTATAATTATAAATAATTGTTGTTGTTGTTGTTGTT
>NW_006923038.1:0-6122 GCF_000298275.1 Orycteropus afer afer | reverse complement strand
AAAAAAAAAAAAGAAGAGGCAGTGTAAACAGCCAGGAAGAATAAAAATAAATGAACCTGCCCTGCAGTGTGTGAGTTGGCAGGATGGAGCAGTGGAAAACTCTCTGGCCAGTGAAGCAGGAGTGCTGGTAGGCCAGGGACAGCTCCAGAGAATCAGTCTGCCCACAGTAGTGCCTTCTATTGTTAACCTTGGGACCTGAGCTGAGTGGGTGGATGGCATTTCTGAGAAGTAGAGCAGACACCCATCTGGCTCAGGTCACTGCTGACTTGGGAGCAGAGAGGGAAGCACACCACAGGTCAGTGGGCCCTGGGATGAACTCACAATGCAGGGCTGGATCCAGCCCTTCCAGGGCAGCTTTTTGGCACAGAGGGGCATGGAGTACAGGGTTTTTACACCTATCTGACTCAGGCATAAAGTAGTGGCCCCCTAACCATTGGGGTCTTTGCTGATTTTGAACTGCAGGCCTGTGAGTGACAATATAACATCATCATTAGCAACCAAGCCAAACCATGGAAACACAGAAGAAGGGATGCACTACTAGCATCTTGGAGTTTTTTTCTTTTTCTTCTTTCTTTTTCTTCTTTTTTTCCTCCTTTCTTTCCCTTCCTCCTGCCTCACCCAATAGAAGAACCACATTAAGCTACCATAACACCTACTTGTCCCAATCTTAAATTCCCTTCAAGACCATCAGAGACCTGTATCTACATTCCATACAGTGATTCCATCAACACTAGAAAAACTGCAGAACAACCCAGCACATCTGAATTAACAACCAAAAAAATAAAATGCACCAGCTTCACCTTTGCAAAAATATTTAAACATAAAATCAAGGTGAAACAAATCAATACATAATTAACAGTTAAAAACAACAACTTCAAAATGTCTAGGTAACAAGAAGCAACCTCAAATCAAACAAACAAACAAAATGGATAAGACAATAGAAATAAAATCCCAAATAAAAATCTCATTAAACATAGAGGAATAGGAGGCAATAGAATTATCCAAGAAGAAATTTAGAAAATATGTTTACAGAACTCTTCAAGAGCTTAAGGAAACCACAAACAGAACCAAGGAGAGCACAGACAGTACCCTGGAAGAACTCAGGAAAACCATTCAAGAACAAAATAACAAGATTAATACACAATAAGAACTCATACAAAAACAGCAGTTAGAAACCCAGAAAATGAACACTAAAATTACAGAATTACACAACACAGTGGAAGCACAGAAGAATAAGCTAGAACTGGCTGAAGAATGCTTTTCCCAACTAGAAGATAAATCCCTTGACATAAGCCTGTATGAAGAAAAATCAGAACAAAGATTTAAGGGAAATGAAGAGACCCTAAGAGTTATATGGGACAACATGAAAAGAAACAACATACATCTCATTGGAATGCCAGAACAAGAAGAGGTGAGAAAAACCACTGAGAAAATTGTGGAAGACTTGTAACAGAAAATTTCCCCCATATCATGAAGGAAGAAAAGATATTTGTCCAAGAAGCTCAAAGAACCCCATACAAGATAGATCCCAAGAGAAAGTCACCAAGATATATCATAATTTAACTCTACAAAACCAAAGACAAAGAAAGAATCTTGCTTGTCACCTACAATGGACAAGCAGTTAGGCTGAGTTCTGATGACTCAGCAGAAACCATGCAGGCAAGAAGGCAATGGGACGGCATATATAAAACACTGAAGGAAAAGAACTTTCAACCAAGAATTCTATATCCAGCCAAATTGTCTATGAAATATGAGGGTGAAATCAAGTCATTCTCAGACAAACAAAAATTAAGAGAATTTGTGAAAACCAGGCCAACCCTACAAGAAATGCTTAAGAAAGTCCTTCCAATAGCGAACCCACAACAGAGAACAACAAAATCAAGACATGGCTTTAACACGAAAACCAAATTAGAAATAGATGCTTAAAATAAACCCATAAAACATTGTACACAAAAAAGTAAGGGAGTCAATCTGCACACAATACCTGTAACAAAGTAAATAGAGGGAATAAAAGTTCTAGGTACAAAACATCCAAATGGAGAGGAAAACAAGACAACATCCTTATAGAACAGACTGTTCCAAAAATATAGAGACAAAAATTCAGTTCAAGGTAACCACAGAGAAAGTTTACAACCCCCCTAAGCAAACCCAGAAAGAAGGGAAACTTATGGGCTTAGGAACCACAAAACCAACAATAAATAAAAGAGAGGAAACACTTGACAACAAAATGAACTCAGCACAGAAAATTATATGGACCAAGGAAACTCCAATAACTGGATCAAAACCAAAACCAAAACCAAAACAAAATACAATAGAATGACAACAGTCAACTCATACCTATCACTAATTTTACTCATTGTGAATGGACTAAATGCACCAGTCAAGAGGAAGAGAGTGGCAGACTGGATAAGAAAAGAAGACCCACTGATATGCTGCCTACAAGAGACCCACCTTAGACACAAGAATAAAAACAAATTAAAAGTTAAGAGGTGGAAAAAAATACACCAAGTCAATGGTAACCAAAAATGAGCAGGAGTAGCAATATTAATTTCTGATAAAATAGACTTTAAGGTGTAAAACAGCATAAGGGACAAATAAGGACACTATATGATGCTGAAAAGGTCAATTGACCAAGAAGACATTACTGTAATAAATATCTATGTATCGGCTGAAAGTGCTCCAAAATATGTGAAGCAAATATTAACTGAATTAAAAGGGAAAATAGACAACTCTACAATAACAGGAGATTTTAACAGACTACTTTTAAAGAAGGACAGATCAACTAGAAAAAAACTCAACAAAGATACAGAGGAACTCAACAATGCAACCAACTCACTCGACCTCGTAGACATATACAGAGCACTCCTCCCAACAAAAGCACAATTCACATTCTTCTCCTGTGTATATGGATCATTCTCCAGAGTAGATCATATGTTAGGACATAAAACAAGCCTGAATAAAATAAAAAAAAAAAATTGAAATACTACAAAGCATCTTCTCAGACAACAGTACTATAAAATTAGAAATTAATAATAGAAAGATCAAGGAAAAAAATCAAACGTGGAAGTTGAATAATATACTGCTCAAAAACAACTGGGTAATAGAGAAATAAAGAGTGAAATAAAAAAATTCCCAGAAACAAATGAGAGTGAAGACACATCATACCAAACCTAAGGGACACAGCGAAAGCAGTACGCAGAGGTCAATTTATAGCAATAAATGCACACATCAAAAAAAGAGGAAAGATACAAAATCAACACTCTAACTCAACAACTCCAACAATTAGAAAAAGAGCAGCAAAAGAAACCTACAGTATCCAGAAGTAAGGAAATAATAAAGATCAGAGCAGAAATAAATGTAACAGAAAACAAAAAAAAAAAAAACAATAGAGAAAATCAACAAAACAAGAAGGTGGTTCTTTGAAAAGATGAAAAAAAATTAATAAACCATTGGCAAATCTAACAAAAGAAAAGAAAGAGAAGATGCAAATAACAAGAATACTAAATGAAAAGGGTGACATCACAACAGAACCAAGTGATATAAAAAAGATACTGACAAAATATTATGAAGAACTGTACTTCAGGAGTTCAAAATGGAGTTGAGCCAGTGAGCAGCATGCTTTATCCCTCTGGCAACTAAGGTCTTGGAACACTAGCCACAACAGTTTGAATTAGGAGTTTTGGTGCTCTGAACAGCTCACAGAATCAGAGTATATCAAACACAGAAGAGCAGAATTAGAGGAAAGGCACAGGGAGATTATTTAGGAAAGAGCTGCTGGAGGAGGATGGACGGGCACTGAGAGAGGCATTGGAAACTCTTCTGGGGCAGTCACTGTGTGCTGGGCTAGGGTGCCTGCCTGAGATCCCCGAGCCAAGAGGGAGGATGCCTTATAACAGCTTACCAGTGATCACTCTAATATTCCGGTGGGCAGTGGCAGAGACTTGCCTCCAGCAACTCATCTTGAGTTTTTGGAGGTAATTTGGGTCTCCTGGGTGCTGGCTGCGGGCACTGACACCTCTGCTGAGATTCAGAGGAAAACTTACTGTTGCGACAGGAAGGGTAGCTCCCTCCCCTCCCAGTGGGTCACAGAGTAGACTGGGGTCAGATTGGGAGACATTGTGCTTTTCTTTGTCACAGAGATCGGGACCACAGGTCACTAGCAGGTACTTCCCCGACCACAACACAGCTGAAACTGTACGCATCTTTGGTGCTACGGCCAGGCAGTATCACAGACAAACTCCAGAGCCAGCCATTAGCAATCTGGTGGGATTATGTCAGCACCGTGGGCAGACGGAACAGGGAGAGGGAAGAAACTGCACTCCTGGGATTTTTGCCTTAGAGCCGTTCTTTAGTGCTGTGGAGCTGCAGAGGCGGGATCTTTGAGTGTGCCTGAAATTGGTGGAAATTTGCGATGCTATAATAAGAATCTTTCCTGAGGTTGAGCTGCAGTCTTGCAAATAAATACGTCATCAAAAATAGCCTGCTTAGAGCCCTAGAAACCGACCCTAGCAACACCAAGCTTTCCTCTTCTGCTCCCACCTTCTCTGCCAATATGTTTACTCACTCAATAGAAGAAAACATATTCAGCCAATTACCATAAAACCTCCCGCTTCAAACTCTAAACCCTCTTTAGGACAGAAACACATATCCACACTATACACAGGGATTCAACCACCACAAAGAAAACAGCAGAGCGACCCAACACATTTGAATCAGTAATAATAAAAACCACACCAGCTTCACCTTTTCAAAATATTAAACCATAAAACCAAGACAAAACAAATCAACACTTAACCAGCAGCTAGTCACAACCCAAAGAGATAGCGCTCTACCAGATTCCAGGGACTTAAGAAGAGGTTCTGCTTTCCAGTAACCCCAACAACTCTCCAGAAGTGCACTGCATGACTGAAAAGGTCCTAGTCTACACCTTTTTTTTTCTTCTTTCTCTCTTGGTTAACCTCATCCCTTGTTGGTTTGTTTTTTGTTTTGTTTTGTTCTGTTTTTGCTTTTATTTTCTTTTGTATTGTTGGTTTGTTTCTTTGTTTGTTTTCTTTATTCATTATTCTCCTTCTCTACCTTTTTACTCTCAGTGACCTATCCCCAGATATTGCAGAGTTATCTGTTTTCTTCTTCTTTTACCCCCTTTTTCTTCCTTTGGGTTACTTGTCCTGTGTGATTTCAGGGTGTATTTTCTGTCCATTTGGTTATAGTTTTTTTTGATGGTTATTCAATTGTAATTTTTGCCCAAATGACTGGGAGACAGCAACAGTCCTCATAAGACACAAGTACACCTATACTTCCTGCAAGTTCACTTACTGAGCAAGAGCCAGAACCTCTTTCTCCACCAATGGACCAATGATAAAAAAAACCACCAAAAAGAACCTGAATCACCCTTGGCTGCTCTTAACAAACAATTAACAGAGATCTTAATACAATACCACGATGCCCTGGAAACAACAGACCATCACAGTCCACACAAAGAAGCAAGACAAAGTGGTAGAAACAAGAAAACAGGATACAGACCCAGAACACATCCCTGAGGAAGAAGCAGCATTGGAACTCTCTGATAAGGAATTTTAAAGAATTATATTTAGGTATCTTCAAAGGATTGACAGACAGACCAAAGAAAACAGAAAAAACCTTACAAGAATTCTGGAACAAAATACAAGAACAAAATGACAAAATAAATGAAAAATTAGGAATTATTCTAAATCTACAGATAGAAATCCAGAAGATTAATACTAAATTATTAGAAATAGATAACACATTGGAAGGGAAAAGGGGTAGAATTGATGTAATGGAAGACAGAATTAATGAGATTGAAGATAAATACCTAAATACTTCTTTAGAAAGGGATCAGTCAGAAAAGAAACCAAAACAAAATGAAGAAAGCCTAAGGTTCATGTGGGATACCATCAAGAGGAAGAACTTACGTGTCATTGGAATTCCAGAACAGGAAGAGAAAAACAAAACCACTGAGAAAATTGCCCAAGATTTGCTGGAGGAGAACTTCCCTGGTATGATGAAAGAAGAGAACATATCCATTCAGGAAGTCCAACAAACCCCAAACAGAATAGACCCCAAAAGAAAATCACAGAGACATATCATCATCAAACTCACCA
>NW_006923037.1:89949-92360 GCF_000298275.1 Orycteropus afer afer | reverse complement strand
GGGGAGCTGTTGCATTGTGGTAAACTGTGGTCAATGTCATGAGACAAAGTGTATGTGAACTGCTGTATGGAAAGTGAATTTGCTCTGTAAATCTTCATCCAAACCAAAATAAAATAAAAAAGAAAATACCATGGCTTGGGTTGGGTACACCATAGTCTTCAAAGTGACATTTTTGCTTCTTAACACTTTAAGGTCTTTTGCAGCAGATTTGCCCAGTGCAATATGACTTCTGATTTCCTGACTGTTCCTTCAGAATATGCTTTAAGTCATCTTCACTTTCAGCAAACAAAATTGTGTCATCTGCATATTGCTGGTTGATAATAATTCTTCCTCCAATCCTGATGCCTCATTCTCTTCCTATAGTCCAGATTCTCAAATTATTTGCTCAGCATACAGATTGAATAAATATGGTGAAAGGATACAACCTTGATTTAAACCCTTCCTGATTTTACACCATGTAGTATCCCCTTGTTGTATTTGAACTACAGCCTCTAGGTCTGTGTACAGGTTCCTCATGAGCAAAATCAAGTGTTGTGGAATTCCCAATCTTTGCACTGCTATCCATAATTTGTTATAATCCGCACAGTCAAATGCCTTTACATAGTCAATAAAACACAGGTAAACATCTTTCTGGTTATCTTTGCTTTCAGTCAAGATTCATTTGACATCAACAGTGATATCCCTCATTCCATGCCCTCTTGAATCCAGCTTGAATTTCTGGCAGGTCCCTGTCAATATAACATGGCAACCATTTTTTAATCTTGTTCAGCAAAATTTTACTTGTGTGCAATGTTAATGATATTCGATAATTTTCACATTCTGTTGGAACACCTTTCTTTGGAATTGGCACAAAATATCCATCTCTTCCAGTCAGTTGGTCAGGTAGCTGTTTTCCAAATTCTGTAGCATAAACCTGTAAGCACTTACAGCACTGCATCCATTTGTAGAAACATCTCAATGGGTATTTCATCAATTCCCAGAGCCTAGTTTTTAACCAATTCCTTCAGTACTTGGACTTCTTCCTTGAACACCACTTGTTCTTGATTTTACGTTACCTCCTGAAATGGTTGAACATCAACAATTATTTTGGGTACAGTGATTCTGTGTATTCCTTCCATCTTTTTTTTTATGATGCTTTCTGCATTGTTCAATATTTTGCCCATAGAATCCTTCATCATTGCAACTCAAGGCTTAAAATTTTTCTTTAGTTCTTTTAGCTTGAGAAACGCCAAGGGTGTTGTTCCCTTTTGGTTTTCTAACTCCAGGTCTTAACATATTTTGTTGTAATTCTTTACATTATCTTCTTGAGCCATCCCTTGAAATCTTTTGTTCAGCTCTTTTATTTCATAATTTCTTCCACTCAGTTTAGTTGCTCTTCATTCTAGAGCAAGTTTCAGCATCTCTTTTAACATCCATTTTGGTCTTTTCTTCATTCCTTTCTTAAAAAAATAACATTTTGCTTTCTTCTTGTATGATGCTCTTGATGTCATTCCACAGCTTGTGACCATTGGTGTTCAATGCATCAAATCTATTCTTCAGATGATCTCTAAATTCAGGTGGGATATAATCAAGATTGTATTTTGGCTGTGTGGTAGTTAAATTTGTATGTCAGCTTGGCTGGGCCTGGTTGAGTGGCTGGGCAGCTGGTGGTAGTTATTCCCCATGATGAGATAGCCAATCAATTCCATGGCAGGATCTACCACAAGCAGCTGAATAGCTGCCTTTGGGATGTGGTCTGCTTCCTGTATGTATGTAAGGAGAAGCCTTGGGAATGGTCTCTAGCTTACGGCACCTTGAACCCTGCATGTAGCCATGTCATTATTCAGCAGCCTGCCATGCTTTGCCAACCTTGGGACTTACAATGGACTTGAATTAATGGCCTGCCATGTGGTTTGGTAACATTAGGACTGTGCCATTTTATTTGTCGACCTTGGGCTTGTTAGCCTCAGCAGCCACTAGCTTCCTGAGTGAAGAGATGTCTCTAGCTTCAGTGGGCTGGGAGCAACAGGCAGAGCTGAAGCCCAAGGTCAAGGGGATTTCACACAAGCCCTAGAGCCTGTCACTTTGAACTTGGACTTATAGCCTCCAAATTGTGAGAGAATAAACTCCTGTTTGTTAAGGCCATCCCATATGTGGCATATTCTTATCAGAGCAGCACTAGGTAACCAGAACAGGCTGTTAAAACTTGCTTTAATTTTTTTTTTCAGCTGCAACTTGAACTTGCATATGTCTGTTCCAAAGTTAGTTCCTGGCCTTGTTAATTGAATGATGATATTGGGCTTCACTATTGCCTATTTCCACAGATGTAATTGATCTCATTTCTTTCTTTCTTTTTTTTATTGTGATTTGGGTGAAGATTTACAGAGCAAATTCACTTTCCATACAGCAGTTCACATACACTTTGTCTCATG
>NW_006923037.1:84476-88399 GCF_000298275.1 Orycteropus afer afer | reverse complement strand
TGAGTTCGGAGGAAGTTCCTTGATACCTGCTGAGACTGGAGGGCAGATAAAAGCCCTAAGGAGTGTTTAGAATTACAAAAGTTCTGTTAGCACTACTGACACTAAAAGGTTTCTGGTTAAAGATTTTCCTGGAGGCTGCTAGAACTCTGGCTTCAGATTGACTCACATGTGCAGTCTTTCTGCCTAGTCCGCCATCTTGCTGGATCTCGATATCATTTCTGTGTATTCCATCTGGTGTGGTGCACATGTATAGCCACTGTTTGTGTTCCTGGAAAAAAAGTATTTGAAATGAATAAGTTGTCTGTCTT
Source organism: Orycteropus afer afer (assembly GCF_000298275.1). Lineage (NCBI taxonomy): Eukaryota > Metazoa > Chordata > Mammalia > Tubulidentata > Orycteropodidae > Orycteropus > Orycteropus afer. The sequence goes on along the minus strand of NW_006923037.1, from coordinate 88,091 downwards.
GCAAAATGCAATCTCTGGGGTTATTTCTGTCACCAAGGCCATGTTTTCCAAATATCAGTGCTTCTTCTTTGTTTTCACCTTTTGCATCCCAATCACTAGTAATTATCGATATATTTTGATTGCCTGTTTGGTCGATTTCAGACTGCAGAATTTGGTAAAAATCCTTAATTTCTTCATCTTTGGCTTTAGTGGTTGGCATGTAAATTTGAATAATAGTATTATTAACTGGTCTTCCTTGTAGACATATGGATAGTATACTATCACTGACAGCATTGTACTTCAGGATAGATCCTGAAACATTCTTTGTGATAATGAATATGACACCATTCCTCTTCAATTCGTCATTCCCATGATAGTGTACATATTCAAAATGATTAAAAATGGCCAATAACTGTTCATTTCAGCTCACTAATGTCTAGTGTATTGATTTTTATGCATTCCCTTTCATTTTTTACAACTTCCAATTTTCCTAGATTCATACTCCGTATATTGCACATTCTGATTATTAATGGATGTTTGCAGCTGTTTCTTCCCATATTGAGTCATGCCCCATCAGAAAATGAAGGTGCCCAAAATTTTGCTCTATCCATGCCATTAAGGCCAACTCTACTTTGAGGGTAAGCCCTGTAATATTTTGAGTGCCCTTCAACCTGAGGGGCTCTTCTTCCAGCACTGTATAAGACAGTGTTTCATTGCTATGCATAAAGTTTCTTAGTAATATATCAGAGAGTATTTCACTGCTATTTATAAGGCTGTCAAGGGCCATTTTGTTTCTGAAGTGGATGGCTCTGTCCTTCTTCTCAGTCTGTCTTATTCTCAAAGCTGTGCTGAAACCTGTCCACCATAGGTGACCCTTTTGGTATTTGAAATTCCAGTGGCATAGCTTCCAGCCTCACAGCAACATGGAAGTCACCACAGTATGACAAACTGACAGACGAGTGGTAGAAAATATACCTAGACTTATCATATCCAAACTGCAGAAAAGCAAAGACAAACAAAATCTTAAAGAATATCAGAGGGAGGAAACACATTAACTATAGAAGAACAAGGATAATAATTACAGTAAACTTCTCATCAGAAACCAAGTAAAAAGAAGAGAATGGAATGAAGTATTTGAAGCTTTGAAACAAAAAAGATATCTACCTAGAATTCTATGTATAAGAAACCTATCTTTCAAAACTGAAAGATAAAGAGTTTCTCAAACAAACAAAAACAGTGAAGTCATTACCCGGAGATCTGTCTAGCAGTAAGTGTTAAAATATAGTCTTCAGGCAGAAGTAAATGATACAGTTTAGATACTTGAATCTATAGCCAATAAATCATTGAAGTTGAAACTCCACTCCAGATTGATGTAGGCAAGAACATAGGGATATTTGTCATGAAAGGTCAGGATGTTAGCATTTCTGATCCTGACCACAGCTACCTATTACTGAACCTACATTCTGGGAAAGTTTTCTGACAGATAGGGGCTCCCTTCTTCCACCCAGACCCCAATCTTGAGATGGAGGTTCTACTTCAGACATGGCACCTGTAAGAATAAAAGAGCCTGATTACCTTTTCTCTGGCTGTCAATGCTGAGAGAGGCAAGCTGAGAAGACCTAAGGCTACTGTCATCCTATCCACCAAGCACATGGCTCTGAAATCTGAGGTGTCACTCAGAGAGAAATGCATCATTGTTGCCATCTGCAGCTACAGAGTCATGGCTCAGAGATTTAGCCTTGGATGAGAATCAGGCTGTATAACTGAAAGCTCTGAATCATATTCCAAAGGAAGTGACTTCATTTACGGCACAGTATGCAGAATTTCAGGCCTAGGGAAGTTCTCAAACAGTGTCAAGGTTATGACGAAGGGCAATTGGGAGGAGATTGATGGATTCTTTGGAGATACAGGATGAAATTAAGGTTACTAGTTTAAATAAGAGACAGATGGGGAAAGAGACATCTGGGAAGAGTCTTTAAAAGGTCAAACCAAATCTCAAATAGTAACCTTGAACCTATCCCTTCAAAGGGGCCAGAATTTGATTGGACCAGTTTGTGGAGCAATGTCCAGTCAATTGTTGAAAACAATATAGCAATAAGCCAACAATTAGTGGAGCTCAACGGTTATATGTGGTCAGGGAAGAGAGCTAAATCACTGTCATCCCAGCTGATTGTAGGCACACCCAAGTCTGTGCTCACTTAGGAGTAATACAAAATGTATAGGAGTGTGAGTGGTGGGGTGGGTATGAAGCCAAGTAGAATCAAAGTTCAGCCTGCATCCTGTCTGCTATCTGTTACCTCGTTGGGGGAAGATAAGTAGACATGATAACTCAGTTCCTTAAGAATTGAATAGAATGAAAGCTCAATTCACACATCCTCTCCACATCACCCCCACCCTAACTAGAAACTGGTGAATAGATACATTAATATGTTTCCTTACCTGTTTATTATTCCCACCCTGTTGAGACTGATGGGTGGACACAATACCTCATGAATCAAAGCTCAGTCCACATCCTGTCTGCATCCTGTCTGTTACCTTTGTTGGAGGCAGATAGGTAAACACAACAGCTCAGTTCCTTAAGAATTAAAATGAATTGAATGTCAATTCACACATCTTCTCCATGTAATCTCCCTAGAAACAGGTGAATAAGTATGTTAATGTGTTTCCTTAAAGTTGTGTTTAAGGAACCGCCTTGAAAATCAACTTTGGCCTGTGGTCATCTGCAGTGAGACAAACAGGAACAAAGTTGCTATGAACTGACATCCTCCCCTCTGCCCAAGCCCTGATCAGCTAATGAAGCTGATGTGACTCATCTGGTGCCCAAGTGCATTGCATTAAAAATTGTCTGTCCCTTTAAACTGAGGTGAAGGAAGCCTCAGCCAATCCTCAGTTAATTCACGCCCAAATTCCTGAAGTTTTTATGAATATGTGTAAGTCCCTTCTCCTGAAGTTTACAAAACTATCCCGACCTCCATTTGTGGAGTCAGATTTGGGAACTAGCCCCTGTCTCCTTGCATTGCAATAAATAATTTTCTCTCCCCTTAATGATTCAGTGTGTAAACTATTTTGGCCTGATTGTGCACCAGGCAGGGACTCACATTCGTTCTGCCTTCAGGTACACTTCATTAAAATAATCCAAGTAATCACTAAACAAATAAAAATAGAAATTGCCAGGAAAGAACAGTATGTAGAATTGCTTTAATGCATCATTTGAAATGTCCAGTTTCAACAAAAAAAAATTAAAAGACACACAAAAAATATATACAAAAGTAAAACACAATGCAACCATTGCGTAGAGTCAGATCTGACTCATAGTGACCCCTCCTTGGGTTTCCGGGTGGTATCACTATGGAAATAGATTGCCCAACCTTCCTTCCAGGGAGTGGCTGGTGGGTTTGTACCTCCAGCCTTTTGGTTAGCAGTCAAGTGCCTTAAACACTATGCCACCCATACAATGACTCATAAAATATGGAAAGAAGTAGGCAAATAAACTGTAAGACTGACCAAAAGCTAAATTTGGCAAAGCTTTCAAAGTAACCATCCCCCCCCCCCAAAAAAAGCCACAAATCCACTGCCATCAAGTCCATTCTGACCACAGCGACCCCCATTGGGTTTCCAAGGTGGTAAATCTTTACG
>NW_006923037.1:78667-84181 GCF_000298275.1 Orycteropus afer afer | reverse complement strand
GAAACCTCTGAGACTATGGCCCCTAGCTGCCCTTCAGGCCTGGAATTGAAATCATTCCTGTGGCTTCCAGCCAAACAATACATTTACACCAGGTAGATAACACTCCTTAGAATGATCAATCCTGTAAGAACAGAAAGGCAGTATTTGCACATGCAGATAGCTCAGGGGGCAGGAATGCATAGGAAAGAAGGACACAGAGAAGAGGTTACTACAGGGAGGAAGTGGGAAGAGAGCTGTTACATTGTGGGGATTGCAGTCAATATCATGAAACAAAATGTGCATGAACTGCTGTATGGAAAATGAATTTGCTCTGTAAACTTTCACCCAGATTATAATAATGTTTTTTTAAATAAGCTAATACATATTTTGGAGTTGGAAAGTACAATAACTGAAATGAAAAAAAAAATCACTACAGGAATTCAACAGTAGATTTGAATTGGCAGAGAAAGAATTGGCTAACTTGAAGATATGTTCATAGTGATTATGCAATACGAATATCAGAAAGAAGAAATAATAGGAATGATGAATAGAGCCTCATGGAAATGAGTGAAACCAGTAAGTGCACAAACTTACACATAATAGGAATGCCAGAAGAAGAGTGAGAAAAAGCAGTTGAAACAAATATTTTAAGAAATAACTATTGAAAAATTTCTAAATTTACTGAAACACAATAAAATCCACATCCAGGAAGCTCAATGAACTCTAATTAGGATAAATATAAAGAGATCCATGAACAGACACATGATAGGAAAAATGCTGAAATCCAAAGACAAGGAGAACACCCTCAAAGTAGCAAGAGAAAATGATTCATCACTTACAAGGGAACCAATATAACATTAATAGCTCACTTCTCATAAAAAAAAAAAAAGAAATGGATTTCAAAAGGCAATAGAATAACATATCAAAGTGCCCAAGGAGAGGGGAAATTGTCAACTGAGAATGCTGTACCCAGAAAAGTTATCTTTACAAAATGAAAGCAAAGTCCTGAGACCAGAAGAACTAGATGGTGCCTGGCTACCAAAGCCAACCACTTGGAAACTGTTCAAAATTGGATATCCTGGGTAGAGTGGGAACAAAAAATGTGGAACAAAATTCTAAAACATAAAAAAGACCAGGATTACTGGTCAGATGGATACTGATGAAACCCCCAAGACTATGGCCCCTAGTTAGCCTTTGGGCCTGGAATTACACTCACTTCCATGGCTTAACTCTCAGCCAAACAATAGACAGGTCTAGAAGCAGAACAACTATACCAGGGAGATGCACTCGTTGGAACAATCATCCATGAGAGATCAGAAGGGCAGCACTTGCACAGGTAGAAAGCTAGGGAAACAGGAGTGCATAGGCAAGAAAGACACAAGACTCATAGCGACCCCTCCTTGGTTTTCCAAGGCAGTGTCACTATGGAAGTAGATTGCCCAACCTTCCTTCAGAGGAGTGGCTGGTGGGTTTGAACCGCCAGGCTTCTTGTTAGCAGTCAGATGCCTTAGACACTATGACACCAGAGCAATGTTGGTATAGCATTTGAAAATCAATTAAGGTAATACATTGTATCAATAAAAGAAAAAAAAAAAAGAATAAGCCACATACTCATCTCAATAGATAGCAAGCAGGAATAAAAGAGGACTCTCAACCTGATAAAGGCCATCTGAAAATATCCCACAGCTAATATAGTCAGTGGGGAGCTCTGGTGGCATAGTGGGTAAGGCATTTAGCTGCTAACCAAAAAGTCTGTGTTTCAAACCCAGCAGCTACTCCATGGGAGGAAGACAAAGCAATCAGCTTCCATGAAGATTTACAACCTTAGAAACACAATGAGGGCCATTATGAGTTGGAATGGAATTGATGGCAGAGGAAAGACAATATTTTCCTCCTGAGGCCATGAAGATAAGGCTTCTAATCTCACAACCTCTATTCAACATTTTACTGGAGGTTCCAGACAGAGAAATTAGGCAAGACAAAAAGATAAAAGTCATTCAGATTGGGAAGGAAGAAATAAACCTATGTCTATTTTCAGATGGCATCATTTTGTATATAGAAAACCCTAAGGAGCTCTAGTGGTGCTGTGGTTAAGGCATTGGGCTGCTCACCAAAAGGTAGGTGGTAGGAACCCACCAGCCACCCCAAGTGAGGAAGATGAGGAAGTCTATTTCTTGGAAATCTATTCCTTGGAAATCCGATGGGGGATACTATGAGTGAGAATCGACTCTATTGGCAGTGGGTTAGGTTTTTTTTTTTTGGAAGGAATCCACTAAGAATCAATGAGAACTAGTAAATGAATTCGGCAAAGTTACATGATATAAGTTCAGTATAAAACAACTTATCGCATTTATGTATATACTTGCAATGAACAATCTGAGAATGAATAAAGAAAACAATTACATTTACAATAGCATCAAAAAGAATAAAATGCTTCTGAATAAATATAATTAAAAAGTACAAAGTTTATATTGAAAACTATAAAACATTGATGAAAGCAATTAAAAAAGATCTTAATAAATGCCAAAACATCCTGTGTTTATACATTGGAACTTCATGAGCCCACTGAGGTAAATGTTAGTGGGAAGTAGGTGTTCTGGAAGGAGCTTGGGAGAAAATGGGAAAAGAGCCTGAAGGAAAAGTGCAAAGAAATGGCAAACCCCAGATTTGGTAGATGGCTTTTTAAAATGTAAAGATTCTCAAGAAGTTGATCTAAAACATTGATGAACTAGTACCAGAGCACTTGAAAGAGGTAAAAATTAAATTTTCGAGGTTCAGGACCCATGAGTTTTACCTTAGAATTTTTCTTTGAGTCAAACTTGTTTTCATGGAGTTCTGATGAAAACTTTCAAAAGATAATCAGACCCAGATGATTCTCATCCCTTTTTCTCCCAAGTCCAGAAAGAGTCAGTGACACAAGGTATGAAATTGACTGGAAATGGGAAAAAGGTCTCCGTGAAAACTAAGAAAGTGCGGAAACGTGAGGGCCATGGAAGTGTTGCATTAACCAGTAGGAAGGGGCCCAGCTCTACTTTTGCAATATGATTTTGTCCTCCAGATTTTCCGAAGGGCAGAGCATTGGATATTGCTATTAATTGTATAGTGAGATATTTTCTCTGCAAACCCCTGTTCCCAAAGTCTCTATTATAGTTCACTAAAGAATCGACTGAATCTAAGTGTGATGGCTCTGAGGAAGAGGCCCAAGAAACTGAAGGTGAGGAGGAGGAAGAATAAGAGGACTAAAATGAAGACCCAGAAGAAGGATCCACCAAGTATTTGGACCCAGCAGAGGGTAAGCCTCCATAATCCAGGTATCTGTGTACAGCCTTGAATATTATGAAATCATTATTGACATATACAGGTTACTGCCACCTTTTTACTTTTTTTATTTATTTCTTGGTAAACTAAGAAAAATAATCATTAAAATTTAGTTTTAAAAAACAGTATAATGTTAATAACGTGCTTGCATTCGAGATAATATAGAATGCACTGTGTTCTCTAATGTACTCCATTTACAACTAGAAGTCCCCTGTCCTGTAGCTGTGAGACTACTACAGATGGGAAATTTATTAGACGATACCATATGGTTACCAGAAACAGCAAGTAAACCAGCTGGACCGTGCACTCACTGTGTCTTTAACTTTTGTTCACAAAAATGCAATCTCTTGTCCTAACAACGCCTTTGAGAAGAAGTAGGAAAAAGTTAAGAATTGCAAGTAGGACCACATTTAGTGATTAATACATTAATAGTATTTCAGTTGATATTTTCATATGAAGAGTTGAAGCAGGTTTGATGGCAATCGATTGGTTATGTGGAGGAGACAATAGGGGTCCCCAGGGGTGTAAAAGACTCATGAGCCCAGTTGGTAACTGAAGCGGTGGAGGTCGAATCCACTCAGAGGCACCTTGGAGAAAAAGCCTGGCTACCTAATTCTGAAAGGCCAGCCGCTGAACGTCCTGTGGACCACACTTCTACTCTGAGACACATGGGTCCTCAGAGTCAGAGTCGACTCTATGGCCACCGTTTGGTTCACCAGTTTGGAGATGGAATAAGGTTCCCTGGATTACTGAAATGGTCAATGGGTCCAGCTGCTACCTGAAAGTTTGGAGATGGAGTCCCCGAGAGGCACTGCAGAAGAAAGGCCTGGCAATCTGCTTCTGAAGAATAAGCCTTTGGAATCCCATGGAGCACGGTTCTGCTGTGGACACATGAGCTCATCATGAGTTGCAATCAACTAGATGGCCAGATGGCCAATGCTTGGTTGGGTGGGTGGAAGATGAAAGAGGGTACAGTTCTACTCTGACACCTATGGGTGCACCTGGGGTCCCAGTGGCCTCTATGGCTACCGGATGGTTGACTGGAAGATGGGATATGGTTTCTAGTGGGGCAAAAGCTTAATGTGCCCAGCAGCTAAGTCAAAGATTAGATGTCAAGTCCACACAGAGGAAATTGGAAGAAAGGCCTGGTGATCAAGTTCTGAAAAACTAGCCACTGGAAGTCCTGTGGAGTGCTGTTCTGCCCTCGTACATATGGGGTCGTCATGATGCAGAGTCACCATGATGGGTCCTGGTTGCTTGCTGGGAAGACGACATTAGAGTCTTTGATGGTGCAAGTGTTTAATGTGACATCTGCTAATTTGAAGTTTGGAGGTCGAGTCCACCAGTGGCATTGCAAAGCCATCAACACTCTGTCTACAAGAGACACACCTGAGACACAGAGACAAAAAGAGACAAAAATCAAAGTTTACTAAAAGATATATCACACAAATGACAATCAAAAAAGAGCATGAGTGGCAATCTTAATTTCTGATTAAATGGACTTGGAGACAAAAAATAACACAAGAGAAAAGAAAGAACATTGTTGTTGTTAGGTTCCATCGAGTCGTTTCCAACCCACAGCGTCCCCATGCACAGCAGAAGGAAGCACTGCCCGATCCCGCGTCAGCTCCATGATCCCTGCTATCCTTGAGCCCAACATCACAGCCACCATGTCAATCCATCTCATTGATGGCCTCCCCCTCTTTCGTCGACCCTCCACCCTGCCAAACATGACATCCTTCTCCAAGGAATGGTCCCTTCTGACAACATGACCAAAATAGGTAAGATGACTCCATTTTTACCAGAGCGGAACTGCTTGCCGTAGAAGATTCAACAGCTGATTTTCAGAAGTAGTTTTCCAGGGTTTTCTTCCAAGACACATATCGGTGAACCCCGCCTCCAGGTGAGCAGCTGGGTGCATTTGTCATTTGCACCTGGTACCGGGGAACCTTTATTCCATCTTCCAACAAACTGACCAACACAGAGCCATTGAGATGACTGACTCATTGTAACCCCAAGTGTGCCAGAGCAGAGTGGTGCTACAAGGGATTGTCAATGGCTGATGTTTTGAAAATACATCGCTAGGCCTTGCTTCTAATGTGCTTCTGTGTGAATGAGACCTCCAAAATTTCAGGTAGCAGCTGGTCACATTAACCTTTTGCACCACCAGAGACCACTATCACATCTTCCCCAAACCAACAGGTTACCACTGAGTCC
>NW_006923037.1:76173-78541 GCF_000298275.1 Orycteropus afer afer | reverse complement strand
GCAGCTGGGCACTTTAAAAATTTGAACCACCCAGGGACTCCTATCTCATCTTTCAACCAACCAGCCAGGATCATCAAGTTTACTACTACTCATGACAGTTCCATGTCTGTCAGAATCAAACTTCTCTCTCTAGGATTTTTAATGGTTGTTATTATTATTATTTTAAGATTGTTGTTGTGATTTGGGTGAAATTTTCAGAGCAAATTCATTTTCCATACGCCTGCTCACACACACTTTGTCTCATGACATTGAGTACAATTTCCCTCAATGCAGCAGCTCCCCTCCCACTTCTTCCCCTGTTTCCTCTTCCCTGTGTCCATCCTTCCCGTGCACTTCTGCCCTCCAAGCTGTCTCCCTGTGCATGCACAGCCCTTCTATTCTCCCATAACTGTTCTAGCCAAGGAATATATCTTCCTAATGTCAATGTTCAGCTCATATGCCTGTCTTTTGTTCGGCTGGAAGCTGCAGGAGTGGGTTTAATTCCAGACAGCTAAGGCCCATGGTCTCGAGGGTTTCACCAGGCTCTATCAGACCAGCAAACTGGTCCTTTTAAAAAAAAAATTATTTTGAGTTTTGTTCCACATTATTCTCCCACTCTGTCCAGGATCTCCTACATAGATCCCCCTCCAAGTGGTTGACAGTTGTAGCTGGGTACCATCTAGTTCTTCTGGTCTCATAGTCTTATAGGCTGAGGATCACCTGGTGTACCAGTCGCTTGGACTAATTGTTTCCATGCATCTTTGGTTTTCTTCATTCTTCTTTGCTCTGGATGAGGAAACACCCATTGTTACATCTAGATGGCCTCTTACAAACTATTAAGATCCCAGTCGCTACTCACCAAAGTAGGATGTAGAACAATGTTTTAGTGTAGTATGTTATGCCAATTGAGATTGGTGTCCCCTGTGACCATGGTCCCAAGCCCAAAGGTCCATCTGCTCACTCCCTCTGGGTAGCTGGTTGTGGCCAAGAAGTGACTACAACCTTGTCCCTTGTCACCTCTATTATATAACTGGAAATTCTTATGGAACATACAAAAGCACTTATAGAAACATTGTCTGCCAACCCTATACATGGTCATGGGCACACTCCCCTCTGCATAGACATACTTAATCATTCAACCTGTCTACCCATCTATCCACCCATAGATCAATGTTTACCTTCACTAACAATGCAGTACTGTATGTGCAAAAGGGTTTATATTTGTTATTTATTCCTCCCCTTCACCTTTCTATGTCTTCCTCTTCCTCAGTGCCACCGTGCTGACCAGTCACATTTGGTACATTGCCTTTCTTCTGCAGGACCACTGGTGAACCTGACCTGACTTCCAAGCTTTTGGTTAGCAGCTGGCACATTAACATTTTGCAGCATTGGGAATCCTTAGCCCATGTTCCAAACAAAGTAAGTTGCCATGGAGTCTCCTGGGATCATAGTGATCCCACATGTGTCATACTAGAACTGCTCTATTGACTTTCAGTGGCTAATTTTTTGGAGCACATTACAACAACAACAGCATTTTTGAAATAGATCGCCAGCCCTTTTTCTACCACACTGCTTGTGGATTCAACCATCAACCTTTTTATTAACAGCTGGGCACATTAACCATTTGCAACTTCCAGAGGCTCCTATCCCATCTTACAACAAACCAAACAAATAGTGGCCCCTGAGTTGGCTTCAATTCATGACAACCATATGTGAACCAGAATAGATCCTGAGTAGAACTCTCTTCAACAAGATTTCTAGTGGTGATTTATTCTAAAGTAGATAACCAAGGCTTTCTCCCAAGGTGTCTGGTGGAGTCCACCTCCAAACATTTTGTTAGCAACTGAGCACATTAACCATTTGCACCACCCAGGGACCCCTATCCCATCAGCAAGCCAACCAACAAGTTGCCATCGAGTCTGTTGTGACTCTTGGCAGTCCCAGATGTGTCCCAGTAGGACAGTGCTCTATAGGATTTTCAATGGATGATTTGTGGGAAATAGGTTGCCAAGCTATAGCACCTCTGTTGGACTCGACATCCAGCCTTTTGGTTAGCAGCTGGGCTCATTGACCTTTTGTTCCCCTAGGGACGCATAGCCCATCTTGCAAACAGCCAACCAGTTGAGAATTGAGTTGACTGAAAATCATGGAGATGCCATGTGTATCAGAGAACTGTGCTCTGTAGGATTTCCAATGAAATTTTTTTGGGGTGGGGAAGAGATTGCCAGACCTTTCTTCCACAGTCCCTCTGTTGGATTCAACATTCAAAATTTTGGTTAGCAGCTGGACATATGAACATTTTTTTTTTTTATTAGGATTTGGGTGAAGATTTACAGAGTAAATTCACTTTTCATACAGCAGTTCACATATACTTTGTCTCATGTCATTG
>NW_006923037.1:43018-43960 GCF_000298275.1 Orycteropus afer afer | reverse complement strand
GAAGAATGTTGTTGGGATCTGGATTGGGATTACATTGAATGTATAGATTTGGTTTGGGTAGAATTGACATTTTCACAATGATCAATCCTCCTATCCATGAGCATGGTACGTTCTTCCATTGATGTAGATCTCACGGTTTCTTGAAGTAGTCTTTTATAGTTTTCTTTGTATAGATCTTTTGTGTCTCTGGTAAAATTTATTCCCAAGTATTTTATTTTTTTTTTGGTAGCTATTGCAAATGATATTGATTTCCTTATTTCTTTTTCAGCAATGTCTTTGCTGGTGTAGAAGAATACAACTGATTTTGGATGTTGATCTTGTATCCTGCCGTGATGCTAAATCTCTCAATTAACTTCAGTGAATTTTTGACTGAGTCTCTTGGGTTTTCTGGGTATAGGATCATATCATCAGCTAATAGGGATAGTTTCACTTCTTTTCTTCACCAACGTGGATGCCTTTGATATCCCTTTCTTGCCTTATTGCCCTGGCTAGTATTTATCATACAATGTTGAATACAAGTGGTGATAAAGGGCATCCTTGTCTGGTTCCTGTTGTCTGGTTCCTGGGATTTATAATTTTCTCTCCGGGTGTAGAACAGTCCATTCTGTCTTGCAACTCTCTTGACTTCCTCACCATTTAGAAGTTCTGTAACTACACGGTATTTTCCCTCTTTTTGGTTTGCAGTTGTCCTCATTTGACCTTGGATGTCGCTGGTTCCCTGTTTACAATCCTGTAAGCTTATTTTATTTTGGATACGTCCATAGATGTATGGGTTTCTGGGTTATGTCATCTTGTGTATTAAGGTCAGTTGTAGTTGTAGTTCACTATTATTGGTTCTCTGTTCAAAGGACTCCCTTTAGTAGCTCTTGTAAGGTTGGTCTGGTTTTAACAAATTCCCTTAACTTCTGCTTATCAGGAAATCTCCTAATTTCACCATTATAT
>NW_006923037.1:41241-42331 GCF_000298275.1 Orycteropus afer afer | reverse complement strand
CCTCTGTCTGGCTTCCTGGCTTTTAATCCCCTTTCTCCTGCTCTTCTGGCCTGCTGCTTTGGGCGTCCCTGAGTTGTCCCTGGGGCTGATTGCTTCTCTGTCCGAGTTCCTGGCTTTTATCCCCTTTCTCCTGCTCTCCAGTCCTGCTGCTTTGGGCCGGCCTGAGTTTCCTCTCCTCACCTAATTCCTTCAGCTGATTGCTCTTCTCTCTGGCTTCCTGGTTTTTAATCCCCTTTCTCCTGCTCTTCCCTCCTGCTACTTTGGGCGTCCCTGAGTTGTCTCTCCTCACCTGTAACCCTGGGATTGCATTATAGTAATATACAATTCCAAGGAGCCCATATCAGACCTGCGGTGTACAAGAAAGTGTATTCCTGGTAAGCAGAGATCTAGAAGAAGTGCTGGTTTCTAGCACATGAGAGAACACATCTCTTCATCTTGGCCACTTCAAATAAAATCTGAGCACCTTTTATCCCGAAGACAAGGAATTTCTCCAAAGTCATATTCCTATTTTTGTGCTGAAGGTATCTGGAGATGTCTAGATTAGTAGCTTCTAATTTTTTTATGTATGCATATAACAACAACAACAACAACATGCATATTTATAACTTTTAAGTAATAAATGACACTATAAACATGTTGGCCATTGAAATAAATAAATGACAGATAAAACAAGCAAACCCAAATTCAGTTCAATGGAGAAGATTTACACAACGTGAATAACAAAGTATACTTAATTGACAGAACCCTGAAACTGAAAGTTCTAAAGTAGATCATATGCTGGGCCATCAAACAAGCCACTAGAAATTGAAACCCACCAGCCACTCCTCGGATGGAAGGTTGGGCAATCTATTTCAACGGAGATACCACCTTGGAAACCCAAAAAGGGGTCAATATGAGTCCAATTGACTCCACGACACTGATTTTTTTGTTTGTTTGTTTGTTTTGTTTTTAACCCAAGGCAACCTGCACTACTCCCCAAATGCTAAATAACTTGATTCAGGTTTTTCCATTCACCAGGAGGAATATGTAGCATAGTAGCTAAGGTACTTGACTGATAACCAGAATGCTGGCTGTTCAAACCCACCAGCCA
>NW_006923037.1:38197-39621 GCF_000298275.1 Orycteropus afer afer | reverse complement strand
AGGTCAAGTCCACCTAGAGGTACCTTGGAAGAAAGGCCTGGTGACCTAGCTCCAAAAAATTAGCCATTGAAATATTATCAAACAAGCTTCTATGTTGACACACATAGGGTCCCCATGAGTCACACTAGACTCAATTGCAAGTATTTGGTTGTTTGTAAATGGGATACTAGTCCCTAGGGGCACAAAAGGATTATATACCCAGATGCTAACCCAGTCTGGAGGTTGAATCTACCAGAAGCAGTTCAGAAGTCAGTCCTGGCAATGTACCCTCAAAATGTGAGCCATTAAAAATCCCATGAAAGGAAGTTATACTACAACACACACACACCCGTGAACGCTGTGATTCCCAGTAGACTGGATGACAACAGGTTGGTTGGTTGGTTGGCGATGGGATGGAAATCCTTGGGGGGTACAAATGTGTAATGTTTCCAGCTTCTAATGGAAAGTTTGCAGATAGAAGGCCCCCAGAGGTGCCTTCAAAGACCTGGCAATCTAATTCTGAAAAATAAGCCATTGTAAGTCCTGTGGATCAGTTTGGACGTGGCACACTTATAGTAGTACTTACGAGGCAGAGTGGAGTCCTTGGCATTTGTTGGCTTGTAGCTTTCGTGATAGAAAAAGGGTCACTGGTTGATGCTAATGATTAATGTGCCCAGGTGCTGACCTCAATTTGGAGCTTGAGACAACCAGAGGTGCTGCAGAAGAAAAGCTTGGTGAACTACTAAAAAAATACAGGCTTTGAAATTCCTATAGTGCATATTTCTGCTCTGACACATCAGATCGCCAGGAGTCAGAGTAGAGTTGACGGCAACAGCTTGATTGTGTAGAACAGAGCAACAGGTTCATGTGCCCAGCTGCTAACTGACAGGCTAGAGGTCAAGTCCACACACAGAGACGCCTTGGAAGTACGGCCTGCTGATCTGCTTCCACAAAACCAACCAGGATAGACCTATGGGTTGCAGTTCCACTCTGGCATGTATTGTCATCATTTGTTCTAGTTGACTAGATGGCCACTGGTGAGTCGGTGCATGGAAGATGGGATGGGGTCTCTGGGTGGTGCAAAACGTTAATTTGCCCAGCTGCGAACTCAAACTTTCAGTCTGAGTCCACCAGAGGCCCTACGAGAAAACCTGGAAATCTAATTCTAAAAAGTTACCCACTAACAGTCTTACAGTCCTACTCTGCCAAAAGATCCCCATGACTCAGAGTGGCAACTGGCTGGTGGTTTGGTGATGTCACTGGAGTCCATGGCTGATGTAAAACTTAAATGTGCCCAGCTACTACTGAAACGATGGAGGGGCAGTCCACCCAAAAATGCCTTTGAAGGCAGGCCAGGGGATGTACTTCTGAAAATCACCCATTGAAACCCCTGTGGACCACAATTCCACTCTGGCTCACATGGGGTCATGAGTAGCAGCCGACCC
>NW_006923037.1:35501-35944 GCF_000298275.1 Orycteropus afer afer | reverse complement strand
AAGACTGCGCAATCTACTTCCATAGCGATACCACCTTGGAAAACCAAGCAGCGGTCATTTTAGTCAGAAACAACTTGACAGCAGTGAGTTTGCTTTGGTTTTTGGTGAAGCTTCTTTGTAGAGTGCAGATTACATCATAATCATGTTCCACATACACAATTTTGTATGATTACAGCTTACGCATGCGCAGTGAATGATACAAAGACTATGACCCTTATCATGTCTCACCATAAAATTAAATCCCCACCTAGGGGTTTGTGATTTACTATGCTAATGAAGTCTTTTACCAGATTCAGACTGTTGCTGGCTCAGGAACTAGTCATCTATGGTGGATGACCTTCCTCCAGTGTCTGCAAACCTTTCCTTAAAAGGTACTACTCCCCTTTTCTCATTGGGAGAAATCTTAACAACTTTTTAAGGAACAGTGATTTCCTTTGCTGAAT
>NW_006923037.1:1273-2189 GCF_000298275.1 Orycteropus afer afer | reverse complement strand
GTGCCCATTGCTAACCCAAAGTTTGGAAGTCATGTACCCCAGAGGGGCCTTGGAAGAATGTCTTGGTGACCTCCTTCCAAAAATCAGCTCAGAAAATCTTATTTCATGTAGTTCTGCTATGGCACACATGGTGTAGTCGTGATTCAGAGTCCACTTGATGGCCACTGATGGGTTGGTTGGTGAGAAGATGGGGTAGGTGTCACTGGTGCTACAAAAAGGTTAGTGTGCACAGCTCCTAACTGAAAGGCTGGAGTACACATACTCTTGGGGAACATTAAGGGCAATTGGCATAACACAGTCCACAAAGACAATGTTTACACCATATCTTGATGAGCAGTGACTTGGATCTTAAAAGCTTGTGAGTGGCAAACTAAGGTGAACCTGCTGGTCTCTCCCTGTCCATAGTAAAGAAGAGTGAAGAAAATTGAAAAGTCACGTGGAAACAATCAGTCCAAAGGATTAATATGAACCGCAGGCTCCATGACCCTGAGACCAAAAGAACTAGAGGGTGTCTGCCTACCACTGCTGACCCCTCTAAAAGGGATCCCATTAGGAGGTCCCAGATAAAGGGGGAGAGAAATGTGGAACAAAACTCAAAATCATAGAATGCATCAGGCTTGATGGTCTGTTGAACACTGGTGGAACCTGAGATTGTGACTTGGAGACCCATAAGGCCGAGAACTGAAGTCAACCCCCATGACTCCACTTTCAGACAAATGATAAGCAGGCCTATAAAGTGAACAGAGATTCCAGGAGGGTATGCACTCATTAGAATAAGCAATCCACAAAGGAGAGAGCTAGGAAGGAAGGAAGGGGTGGGAAGGAAGGACAAAGGGAAGTGCTGGGCATAGGGAGGAAGTAGAAGAGTGAGGTTGCAGTGTGGGGATTGCAGCAAATGCCACAAAACAGAATGTGT
>NW_006923037.1:0-644 GCF_000298275.1 Orycteropus afer afer | reverse complement strand
CACAGTTGATTTTGGGGATTGGATGTATGGTGATCCTTACCACAAAGTCCTCAAGCAAGTCTTGTTTCATTAACAAATGACACAGTATACAAATTCCACATGAAAAAAAACAATCATATACAGTATTCCACACTGGACATGAGGTTCGAACAGACAGTCCTTGGAAGGAAGACCTGGTGATTTACTTCTGACGTCATGGTGGTTGTTCACAAGATAGGATAGGAGTCCTTGGTGGTATAAATGTTTAATGTACTGCATAAAGGACCTGTAGGTGGCATTTTGTGACCTCCTCTAACTTCACAAGGAGACAAAATCACCATCCCCGGCATAAGGCTCCTTCCTATGAGGCCAGACACACCACCACCCTCCAGCCTTTTGACCTTTTCTGACACGTATTGTCTCTCCCATGGCACTCACTCCTCTGCTGGGTTCGATAATTCATTGCAATGGCCACACAGAACTCAGACAATACTCATGAATAACAAGTTTATTAGGGAAATAACACGCTACAATTCAGGTTCAGCAACACACTCAGGATACAGTTCTTCAATCAAGACAGTCTCCCCTCTACTATGTCCCCAAACACATCTCCCTGGCCCTTGGCTTCTCGGCCTGGCCTCTGCCCTGCTCCAGCAAGGGTTACA
>NW_006923036.1:98644-103558 GCF_000298275.1 Orycteropus afer afer | reverse complement strand
CTGACTTCCTGGAATATCCATACAATATTAACAGAAAGTATGAATACAGAGGTAAACTATCTATGAAATATACATGCACTGTTTTATAACATGAAGGAAGATTCCACCAATATGGACACATGGCCCAAAAGAAAATTAAAATCCTATTTGAATAAACATGCTTATAGTACTTTTTACTTTTCAAATGAGAGATGTAAAAAGAAAAAAAAAGTGGTGGATGAGAAATGACGTGTTTCTTTAACTATTCTCTTATTCTCTGAAAGTTGACTAATTAACATCTGTTTTGAGATATCTACTCTTCTTATTTTAAAGTCTGTTAAAATATATTTGTATACAAATGAGTTACACATATGAATATAATGTATAAATGTATGTAAATATTGATCTATAAAATATTATATTTAAAAAGAAAAATATGAAGATTTATTTTAGATTGGTTACCACATAAGTCATAAGAAATAGAACAGCACATTTTCTATATGAGTTGCCTGAATGCTTCTCAAATTAGTGTCTAAACAACATTACTCTATTTACTCCATTAATGATAAGGAACAAATAGTTGGAATCTAACATAATTAAGTAAATACTTTTATTTTAATATTATAAAGAGGGCATATACAATAAGAAAATTCCACAGATATTTGTTTATTTAAATAATACAGATAATTCCTTTTTCTATGTCTATAAATTTATCTTTGTATTCTTCATTTCTGAATCAAAAACAAAGCTATCAAAGTTTTTGGATTTTTCCTAGCTATTAGACTATCTGCTGATACTAGTTTATTTTTGTTTTGATGCAAGCAAAAATAAACACAGCATTAATGAAGTGCTACTTATGTTCACTTGACCATCATCCTTACACTGGTAACTTTAGAAATCACATATACTAAATGCATATGTTTAATTTATAGTTTTCCTCAGTAGATATATGTTTCTATTTTGCACATTTATTATATGTTAGCCAGTGTGTTTAAGATATCTGAAATATATACTTTTTAATTCCAGCTTTCTTAGGAGAATATTCTGCACAATTATGGGTTGGCATAATTTGATTTATCATTGTATTTAAATGGAAAAGCACTAACTCCTTGATCATCCAGCATTTAGTACATTTGTTATACAAAAATTATATTACAGTTAAAGTTGTCTAGGTATTATTTTTCATACTGGCTTCTAAATCACAATGACATAATTTGAAAATTATAAAATGTTTACTTTTGTTACTTTTATATATGTATATATATATTACTAAGTGTAGAGTCTGCATATTTCTCTATGTATTATTCAACAAGACTGAATCCCTTTTCCTTCTTAATTCTGAACTCTGTTGTTCTCTAACTTTAGCATGCAGCACATAAGAATCACCTCATAAGTTTCTAATGATACAAATTATTGAGCTTTCCCCCTGAATTCTTGATTCAATAGAGTCCTGAGAATGTTCATGCCAAACATATTCCCTGAGAAT
This sequence comes from Orycteropus afer afer, assembly GCF_000298275.1. Classification (NCBI taxonomy): domain Eukaryota; kingdom Metazoa; phylum Chordata; class Mammalia; order Tubulidentata; family Orycteropodidae; genus Orycteropus; species Orycteropus afer. The sequence goes on along the minus strand of NW_006923036.1, from coordinate 102,093 downwards.
CTTGTGGAACTCTGGAATTCCCTGAGAATCTTGGAACTCCACTTTGAGAACCATTACTATAGAACAATTTATTTTCTCTTTCTTTCCTCATTATTTGATTCACAAATTAGAAGAAATTGCCTTTCATGTTTATCTAAGACACTGATAAAAATACTTTGAGAACTTTAACTAAAAACTCCTCAAAATCTTAAAATTCTGCTGCAGCTGTTATAAATGGCTCTAACCCACATAATTGTACTTAATTCCAGACAAGTTTATCCAATCTGAAATGCCTTTGTATATATATCTGACGGTATTCAGGCTGAAGCGCTCACTCAACTAGGCTAAGATATTTGGAAGCTAAGTGGCCAATGGACTGGGAGGGATAAATTATCTGTGCCTAATCCAAAGAATGGTGATCCAACAGAATGTAGAAATTACTGAACAATATAATTACTATCATACAAAAGTAAATTTTTCTGAAGATAAATCAAAAAGGATTACAGCAGTACATTGACAGGGAACTGTCAGAGTTCAAGATGGATTCAGAAGGGGATGTAGAATGAAAGATATCACTGCAGATGTCAGATGGATCTTAGCAGAAAGCAGAACATGTTTACATATGGTTTATTGACTTTGCAAAGGCATTCAAGTCTGTGGATCATAGCAAATTATGGATGACATTGCAAAAATGGGAATTTCAGAACACTTAATTGTGCTCATGCAGAACCTGTACATAGAAAATGAGGTGGTCATTCAAACAGAACAAAGGAATACTGTGTGGTTTAAAATTAGGAAAGATATGTGTTAACTATACATCCTTTCACTATAATTATACACTGAGCAAATAATATGAGAAGCTGGACTACATGAAGAACACAGAATCAGGATTTGCAGAAGATGCATTGTTGTTGTTGTTATTATGTGCCGTCAAGTCAGACCTGACTCATAGCGACCCCTCCTTGGGTTTCCGAGGCAGTATCACTATGGAAGTAGATTGCCCCATCTTCCTTCCGAGGAGTGGCTGGTGGGTTTGAACCGCCAGCCTTCTGGTGAGCAGTCAAGTGCCTTAGCCACTATGCTCCCAGAGCTCCCAGAAGATGCATTAGCACCATGCAATAAGCAGATGATACAAAGTTACTTGCTGAAAGTGAATGGAACTTGAAGCCCTTTCTGATGAAGAACAAAGACCAATAAACAATCTCATGATTAATAGAGAAAATATTCAAGTTGTCAAGGATTTCATTTTACTTCAATCCACAGTCGATGAGTATGGAAGCAATAGTCAAGAAATCAAATGACCTATTGCATTACAGAAAGCTGCTGCAAAAGATCTCTTTCAAATGTTGAAAAGCAGAGATGTCTCTTTGAGGACTAAGGAGGGCCTGACACAATGCATGGTCTTTTTAATCTCCTCATTGTTGTTATTGTCGTTAGGTGCCACTGAGTCATCTCTGACTCATAACAGTCCTTTGCACAGTGTAATGAAACACTGCTCAGTCTTGTTCCAGCCTCATGATGCTTGCTATATCTGAGGCCATCACTGCAGCCACTGTGTCAATACATTTCCTTGAGGGCCTTCCCCTTCCTCATTGACCTTCCACTTTACTAAGCATGATATCCTTCTCCAGCGAATGGTTTCTTCTGACAACATGACTAAAGTAGGTGAGACGAAGTCTGACAATTCTCACTTCCAAGGAGCATTCCAATTTCACTTCTTCCACTAAAGATTTGTTAGATTTTATGGCAGTCCATGGTACTTTCAGAATTCTCCAACACCACAACTCAAAAGCATCAACTCTTCTTCGGTCTTCTTTATTCATTGTCCAGCTCTCATATGCATAAGAGATGATTGAAAATACCATGACTTGGGTTAGGGGAACCTTAGTTGTCAAGGAAACATCTTTGCTCTTCATCACTTGAAAGAGGATTTTTGCAGCAGATTTGCCCAATGCAATACATCATCTGATGTTTTGACTGCTGCTTCCATTGGTGTTGGTTGTAGAACCAAGGAATATGAAATCCTTGATAACTTCAATCTTTTCTCAATTTACCTTGAAGCTGTTTATTTTACCAGTTTTTAGGGTTTTTGTTTTCTTTATATTTAGGTATAATCCATATTGCTGATTGTAGTGCTTAATCTTCATCACTAAGTGCTTCAACCCATCCTCACTTTCAGCAAGCAAAGTTGTGTCATCTTTGTAATGCAGGTGGTTAGTTAGTCTTCCTCAAAACTTGATGCCACATTCTTCTTCATGTAATCCAGTTTCTTGGATTATTTGCTCAGCATACAATTTGAATAAGTATCGTGAATGGATACTACTTTGATGCACTCTCTTCTTGATTTTGAACCATACAATATCCCCTTGTTCTGTTGGAACAACAGCCTCTTGATCTATGTGCAGGTGCCTCATGAGTACAATTAACAGTTCTGGAATTCCCATTCTTCTCGATGTTATCCATGATTGTTATGATCCACACAATTGAATGCTTTTGCATAGTCAATAAAACATAAGTAAACATCTTTCTGGTATTCTTTGCTTTCAGCTGAGATCTATCTGACACCAGCAATGATATTCCCTGTTCCATGTCCTCTTTGGAATCCAGCTTGCATTCTGGAAGCTCTCTCTATCTCTGTCAATATACTGCTGCAACCATTTTTGAATTATCTTGAGAAATATTTTAGTTGCATGCAATGTCCATGATATTGTTCAATCATGTCCATTTTCTGTGGGATCACTTTTCTTTGGAATGGGTACAAATATGGATCTCTTCCAGTCAGTTGGCCAGGTAGCTGTCTTCTGGGCATAACCAAGTGAGTGACTCCAGCGGGGCATCCATTTGTTGAAACATCTCAATGGGTATTAATTCAATTCCTGGAGCCTTGTTCTTCACCAATTCCATCAGTGTGGCTTCAACTTCTTCCTTCGATATCATTGGTTCTTCATCATATGCCACATTGTGAAATGAATAAACATTGACCAATTCATTTTGGTACAGTCACTGTTTGTATTTCTTCCATCTTCTTTTGATGTTTCCTGCATCAGTCATTATTTTGCCCATTGAATCTTTCAATATTGCAACTCAGGGCTTACTCAATTTTTTACTGAATTCTTTCCACTTGAGAAATGACTAACTTGTTCTTCCCTTTTGGTTTTCTAACTCTGTGTCTTTACACATTTCTGTATAGTAATTGGCTTTGTCTTTTCAAGCGACTCTTTGAAATCTTGTTTTAACTCTTTTATCTTGTCATTTCTTTCATATGATTTAGCTACTCTCTGCTCAAGAGCAAGTTTCAGAGTCTCTTCTGACATCTATTTTGGTCTTTTCTTCCTTTCTTGTCTTTTTAATGACCTCCTGCTTTCTTCTTGGATGATGTTCTTGATGTTATCCCACAATTCCTATGAATTTCAGTCATTGATGTTCAGTGCATCAGATATATTCTTTAAATGGTCTCTAAATTTAGAAGG
>NW_006923036.1:93921-97861 GCF_000298275.1 Orycteropus afer afer | reverse complement strand
AAATCTTTACAGAAGTAGATCACCTCAACTTTCTCTCATGGAGCAGAAGGTGGGTTTAAACTGCCAACCTTGTGTTTAGCAGCCAAATGCCTTACCCACTACACAACCAGAGGTCCTTAATGTAGAAATCCTACCACTAATCATAAGAATTGTCAAAATTATCATTGTAATTATAAAGTTTTATTAGTGAGAGTCACTTGTAAAATAAATTTAAACACATATTACATCAAGTTAACTTTCATTAATAAATATGTAAAAAATCAACAGAAGTAAAATCATGTTCAAATCATAATTGTTTAGCAATGTTATAATTGTCTAGTTACAAAAAACTAGACTGCATATATTATGCTCCAACAACTATAGCCAAAGATGAAGAAATTGAAGATTTAAAAAGTTAGTAAACCAACTTCTGCAGTCTGAAATTTATCAAACATGAAATCAAGATGTATTGACTATTACTGATGATTAGAATGCAGAAATTGGAAACAAAGAACAGCCTTCGGTAATTGGAAAATATGGCCTTTATGATAGAAATTATGCTAGAGAACAAGATCACATGACAGAATTTTGCAAGAACCAGGATTTGTTCATTGCAAATGACTTTTTTTTTTTTTTTTAAATAATGTAAATGGTGACTATACACTTGGACTTTGTCAAATGAATACACAGAAATCAAATTCACTATGTCTGTGGAAAGGAGCAATGAAAAATCTCAATATCTTCAACCAAAAGAAGGCCAGGAGCTGACTGTGGAACAGACCATCAATTCCTCATAGGCAAGCTCAAGTTGAAGCTGAAGACAATTGAAACAAGTCCAAAAGACCTGAGATAAAAGCTTGATTATAGCCTACCTGAAGACTATCTAAAAATAGATTTAATGCATTGAACACCAATGACAGAAAACCAGATGACTTGTGGGATGACATCAAGAGCATCATTCATGAAGAAAGCTATTAAAAAGACAGGAAAGGAAGAAAAGACCAAAATGGACATCTGAAGAGACTCTGAAACTTGCTCTTGGACCTCCGCTAATGCAAATAGAAGAAATAACAAGATAAAAGAGCCAAACAGAAGATTTCAAAAAGAAGCTCCATAAGACAAAGTAAATTATTATAATGAAATATGCAAAGACCTGGAGATAGAAAAACAAAAGGGAAGAACATGCTCAAAATTCCTCAAGCTCAAAGAAGTGAAGAAAAAATTCAAGCCTCAAGTTACAATATTGAAAGATTCTCTGGAGAAGATATTGAATAAGACAGGAAGCATCAAAATAAGATGGAAGGTATACACAAAGTCACAGTACAAATAAGAATTGATTGATGTTTGGCTATTTCAGGAGGTGAATCATGACAAAGAATCAGTAGTATTGAAAACAGTCCAAGCTGCACCAAAGGAACTGGTGAAAAACTAGACTCCAGGAATTGACAAAATACCCATTTATATGTTTCAACAATCAGATGAAGTGTTGGAATCACTTTTTTATGTATGCCATGTAATTTAGAACAAAGCTATCTGGGCAACTGATTGGAAGAGATCCATATCTGTGCCTCTTTCACAGAAGGGTGATCCAAAAGAATGTGCAAATTGTCAAACAATATCATTAATATCTCATGCAAGTAAAATTTTTCTGAAGACAATTAAAAACAGTTGCAGCAGGATACAGAAGGGGAACTTCCAGAAATGCAAGGTAGATCCAGAAGAGAGTATGGACTGAAGGATATAAATGCTGATATAACATGGCTCTTCGCTATAAGTAAAGCATACCAGAATGATGTTTACTTCTGTTTTATTGACAGTGCAAAGGCGTTTCACTGTTTGGATCATAAGAAATTATGAATAACTTTGCAAAGAATGGGAATTCCAGAATACTTAATTGTGTTCATGAGGAAACTGCACACAGATCAAGAGGCTGTCATTCAAAGAGAACAAGACCATACTGCATGGTTTAAAATCAGGAAGGGTGTGCATCTTGATTGTATCCTTTCACCATACTTATTCAATCTCTGTGCTGAGCAAATACTGTAATAACCTGGACTATACGAAGAAGAATACAGAATCAGGATTGGAGGCATACCCATTAACAGCCTGTGATACACAGATTAACAGAGTCCTACTTACTAAAAGTAAAGATGACTTGAAGTATTTACTGATGAAGATTAAAGACTACAGTCTGAAGTATGAATTACACCTCAACATAAAAAAAAAAATGAAAATTTTCACAACTGGACCAATAAGCTACATCACAATAAATGGAGAAAAGATTGATATTGTCAAATATTTCATTTTGTTTGGATCCACAATCAACACTAATAAAAGCAGCAGTTAAGAAATTAGATGTCATACTGCACGACACAAATCAGCTGCAAAAACCTCTTTAAAGTGCTGAAGAATAAAGATGTTACTTTGAAGACTAAGGTGCTCCTAATCCAAGCCCTGGTTTTCAATCACCCCATATGCAAATGAAGGAGCACTGGTGGTGCCTAAGGCACTTGACTGCTAACCAGAAGTCTGGAGGTTCAAACCCACCAACCACCTATCAGAAGGAAGATTGGGCTATCTACTTCCACAGAGATACCACCTCAGAAACCCAAGGAGGAGTCACTAGGAGTCAAGATCTACTTTATGGCCATGAGTTTGGTTTTTCATATGCATGTGAAAGTTGGATGATAAATAAGGAAGACCAAAGAAGAGTGGATATCTTTGAATTGTGGTGTTGGTAAAGAATACTAAAATACCATGGACTGTCAGAAGATCAAATAAATCTGTCCTGGAAGAAGTGCAGCCAGAATCCTCTTTGGAAACAAGAAAGGCCAGACTTTATCTCAACTATTTTGGTCATGTTGCCAGAAGGGACCATCCCTGGAGAAGTATATAATGCTTAGTGAAGTGGAGGGTCAGCAAAAAAGTAGAAGACTCTCATCAAGATGGGTTGACCCAGTGCCTGCAACAATGGACTCAAGTATAGCAAGGTGTGTGAGGATGGTGCACAACTGGGCAGTGTTTCCTTCTGTTGTAGCTAGGGTCACTGTGAGTCAGAGCTTACTCAACAGCACCTACCAACAACAAGAACAACTACATTACCTAGATGTGTGTCCCATGTAACAAACTCAATATATGCATCCTAAATTATTCTATAACTCTGTATTTTAAGATAATTCTAATGTTCAATAAGTAATATTGGCTTCCAGTCTCATCAATATCTTATAACTTCTCCCAAGTATAAATTTCTCATTGATTTTAGGATTTCTCAACATATTTTACATAGTGAACTCTGCTATAGTTTTTAAGTTACATTATCCATAAAGGACTTTGCACTTCTTTGACTACTACAAAACTATTTTAAATGTTACTGCTATAAATCAATGGGACTTCAATTTAGAGTTTAAAAATTCTATCAGAATTTATGCTCATAAATTGTGCATAAGAAAATTGAAGAATTTCTCCCTAACACTAAGAGTCAAGTCCAATTATACTGTTGTTTCATATAGATAAATTGTAATATAATATCTAAAAAGTGCTGTCACAATGAAGTTTCGAGGCCCTGAGGGAAGGGTGAGCAGTTGCTCTTCTTAAGCATATGGTGAAGTGCTCTTTCCAATCATTCTTCTTATGGGGTTTCATACTCATAGGCCACAATGCACCCTTTCTTTTCCAATAGCTCAGGGGTCAAGTACCCAACAACTATGGACAGCCTCTATGTCTGGATCCTGAAGAATTATTCAAAATACTTAATCACCAGGAAGATCTGGAAATTTAGCTAATCCCAACCTGCTTGTAATAAATAAACTGTCTCTTACAACTCTAGCTTGTTGTTACCTATCCTCAAGTGCAACTGCCTGTGTGGCCCTGTGTGGTGTACTTACTCTCTCTTGGTCTGCTTTGGACATTATCATACTTTATCTAATACAATATGATATATATATATATATATATATACACA
>NW_006923036.1:92127-93778 GCF_000298275.1 Orycteropus afer afer | reverse complement strand
ATCATTGCTTTATCCAATTAAAATAGCTGTTGAGTAGATATTAAAAAAAATGCTGTTCCAATATCAGTTCTTGCATTTCTAAGTCACAGCTAATTTTATCACACAGTGATGTCAGTTTTAAAGAGACATCATTCCACTCTACTCTTCAGTTTATAAGTATGTATTCAATATGTGCCAAGAGTCAGGTATTTGTTCAGGATGCATGGACTAGGAAAGATTCCTTTTTTTGTGTAAGGTATCCCCAGAGATGGAAAACTAGTGTGTGGTTTATAGTTTGTCACCTGGGAATTGTATTTTACTTCTTTTGTGGAAGTCCTTATCAGTAGCAATGTTTATCTGAATGAAGCTGAGGCACTTAAAATAATATTAGAAGGTCTTTTCTGCACATAAATTCAGTCATGACACTTTATTCTGTGTATTCTAAAAATACACATAGATCTCCTTTTTTTCATGTATAATAAATGTTCCCTTTTGAGAGGATACCCTAACTTTACATTCACACTATCTAGGAGTAACTTGTTAAACAACAAATGGGCATCGTCATAGCTCATCAGCTAATTTACTTATGTTGAACACCGTAAGTGGGAAAGCCACATAAATTCACTTCCGTTACATTTCTGATTTGTAAATAATCTGAGGAAATAGATGATTTTAATTACAAAGATCAAACATACATAAAATCAAGGGTAGAATCAATCAGGAAAGTGAAAGAATATAACTGAGTGTGCTTATCATAAGAACCAAGGGAAGAAACCAAATCCTCAGGGGAATTTTAGGATCCCCTCAGAGGCTAATATTCTAAACCAGACACCCTTTTTGACCAGAGCCACTTTCACAATCTTTATTTTCCTTGAAGTTAAATGTTTCCTGACAGGATCAGAAATGAATATGCTTTTTTAAAACAACTGCAAATAATACAAAACTGAGTATAATGGACAAAATCTAATAATACATAATTAGACTCTTTATGGTTCAAATAACTATCAGGGTGTTATTTAGGGTATTATTAATATAACCCCAGGTAAAATTAGTATGGACATTGTTAACATACAATGCAAATTTACAACACATACATGAAAAAATATCAAAGAACAAAATGTTTTCATTATTATTTTCAATTTTTCAATAGAAAGATAAGTTGCAACATGTTTTGAGAAAAAGCTTCATTACAGAAATAAAGGCAGAGTTCTTTCAATGTGACAATAACTCATTTGGATAAGTATGCTTTAATATACTGTATGAACCAAAAACAACAACAACAAAAATCATCTATAGTCCTTTTCAATATATAATCTCATAAACTTACTGACTTATCTGTATTCAGCGATTGATTACCAAGCACTCAAATTACGGGCACATATAGTATGCTCTAGAATGTAAAGATGAAGTTACATTTTAAGTCCAACATTTTAAGTAACTGTGAAGTTTTTCATGGAAAGAAATGTTTATAATCTTTTTATAAAAGAATATATTAAAAGTTGCTGAGTTTCCACACCTGCTCCTGACAGCTATTTCAGTGTAAGTAATACATCAGAGGGGTGATGGCAATCTGATGATGTATTGGCCCTATACATCATGCCTTGACAGCCCTTTAATGACGGATGAGTAATACATCTTCAGGTAAAGCTCTCAAATTTAGGGCTGCCTGGAA
>NW_006923036.1:77889-86637 GCF_000298275.1 Orycteropus afer afer | reverse complement strand
ATGATGGGCTCAAGTATAGCAGGGATTGTGGGACTGGGGCGGGATCGGGCAGTGTTTCGTTCTGCTGTGCATGGGGTTGCTATGCGTCGGAAACGACTCCACGGCACTTAACAACAACAACAACAACATAATTGATAAAGTATTACAAACAATGCAAGTATATATTTAATTTTGATACTTAAGGAGAAAAAAAGAAAAGCTTAAAATAACTTGTGGAACCCAAATTGAAGCATTTCATATATATAGATTACAATCATAATAGCAGAACTCTAACACAATGCTCAACGGGAGTAGACGGAGTTGATGGAATGTGCCTCTTAAGTAAAATAGTATAATCAGACAAGAGGAAAAATGCACAGTGATGACATGTGCCCTGTGCTTGGTTCCATGTGCGACATGGGAATATTTTCTGTCACACTGTCAATCTCATCCCAGGCCTGCTTCTTTGTACATGGATGCAGGATTATTCTGCCAAATAACAACAAAGGTCAGAATATATTGTTAAACAGTTATATATCTGTAACTGGAGACTGGGATTAGAAAATTGATTTATTTGGCTTTTTTATTATATTAAATTAGATCTTCGAACAGTTGGAAGTACCGCACCGCACTTTCATTGAATTGTTCCTAAAAGCAGTAAATCTCACTCAAGGAAGTTTACATGGAATCAACACATAATGTTAGCTAAGCTGTCTTGACAAAAGGTGCAAAGGAATGAAGTAGCACATTATCTGTGAGTGAGGCTTCATGGTATAATAGGAAAACAGGAAATACAGCTTTTATTGGCACTCAGCCTTGAATTTCAGTTACAGGTATGAATGTATTAGTGAGTAATTATGGCTTAACACTTTACTATTTGAATCTCAAGCTGATCTTCTATTAAATATGAAGATAGCATACCTCTCTCAGTGGAATATTGGCAGAAGCCAATAGGAAGCATATGTGTAAGAGAGGAGCTGGAGTAGTTAGGTGCTCAGGAAATAGAAACTATAGATTACACTAATATACAGGCTTATAACACTCAAAACAACCTCTTTCTCTTTACAGAATAAAATAAAATAAAATAATAAAAATCAATGAATTGAGGGAAGAAAAAAACTGGGAATAGCTATTGTAAAAGAATTTATAAGGATAAGAATAATTTAAAAAAAGGCTTTTAAATTTGCAGCAGCCAGGGATCCAGGTAAGGGGAATGACCCTAGCCCTGCCCCCACCAGCCAGGAAAGCAGGGGAAAGAGAAGCCAGGGGGCAACAGAGCAAAGCAGCACCAGGGATCCAGGTAAAGGGAAGGAGTGAAGGTTTCAAAAAGCTAAGTGAGACAAACTTGTCTGTCAGTCTGTCATACTCTGGTAGCTTAAGTGTTGCTGTGAGACCTGAGCCTGTGCCAGCAGGGTTGCACATGGTGCACAGGTTTAAATGGAGTTACAGATTGAGACGGATGAGGAAAAAGGAAGAGTCCATCCACTCCTCAAAGAATTGCCCAGTGAAAACACTATGAATAGCAGAGAAACATTGTTGATTACTGCACAACTTTATCAGTAGCCCAGGAATATTATCCAATACAGTGCAGGAGGACAAGCCCCTTAGGTCAGAAGTCTTTCAAAATACGACTAGGAAAGAGCTCCATCATCAAAGTAGGACTAGTCTTACTGACAGGGGTAAAGTTTTCGAGACCTCCATTTGCTGACATTGCATGATTCAAATTAGGAGAAACAGCTGCGAAGATCCATTAATAATAGGAATATGCAATGCACAAAGTATGAATCTAGGAAAATTGGAAGTTGTCAAAAATGAAATGGAACACATAAAGATTGATATCCTAGGCATTAGTGAACTGAAATGGACTGGTTTTGGCCATTTTGAATCAGATAACCATAGGATCTACTAAGCCAGGAATGACAATTTGAAAGGAATGGTGTGGCATTCAACATTACAAAGGATGTTTCAAGATCTGTCCTGAAGTACAATGCTGATAGTGATAGCATAATTTCCACATGCTTACAAGGAAGACCAGTTAATACAACTACTATGCAAATTTATGTATCAACCACCAAAGCCAAAGATGAGGAAATGGAAGATTTTTATCAACTTCCACAGTCTGAAATTGACAAACATGCAGTCAAAATGTGTTCAATTATCACTGGTGACTGGAATACAACAGTTGAAAACAAAGAAGAATCACTGGTAATTGGAAAATTTGGCCTTGATGACAGAAATAATGCTGGAGATCACATGATAAGAATTTTGCAAGATCATTGGCTTATTCATTGCAAATACATATTTTCAACAACACAAATGGCAGCTATACACATGGACTTCACCAGAGGGAGTACACAGGAATCAAATTGACTACATCTGTGGCAAGAGGCAATGGAAAACCTCAATATCTTCAGCAAAAACAAGGCCAGGAGCTGATTGTGGAACAGACCATCAACTGCTCATATGCAAGTTCAACTTGAAGGTAAAGACAATTAAAACAAGTCCAGGAGAATCAAAATATTACCTTGAATATATCCCTCCTGAATTTAGAGACCATCTAAACAATAGATTTGATGCATTGAATACCAATGGCCAAAAACCAGAAGAATTGTGGGATGGCATAAAGAACATAATCCATGAGGAAAACAAGAGGTCATTAAAAAGATGAGAAAACAAGACCAAAATAGATGTCAGAAGAGACTCTGAAACTTGCCCTTGAATGGAGAATAGCTAAAGCAAATGGAAGAAATGACAAATTAAAAGACCTGAACAGAAGATTTCAAGGAGCAGCTCGAGCAGTCAAAGAAAATTACTATAATGAAATGTGCAAAGACTTGGACTTAGGAAACCAAAAGGGAAGAACATACTAGGTATTTCTCAAGCTGAAAAAAAAACTGAGGAAAAATATTAAGCCACTAGTTTCAATGTGGAAAGATTCTATTGGCAAAATATTGAAAGATGAATGAAGTATAAAAGAAGATGGAAGGAATACACAGTCACTGTACCAAAAAAAAAAAAAAAAAAAAACTGATCGATGTTCATCCATTTCAGGAGGTGGCATATGATAAAGAACCAATGCTATTGATGGAAGAAGTCAAAGCAGCACTGAAAGAAGTTGTGAAGAACAAGGCAACAGAAATTGAAAGAATACCCACTGAGATGTTTCAACAAATGGATACCTCTCTGGAGGCACTCACTTGGTCATGCTAAGAGATTTGGAAGACAGCTACCTGGCCAATTGACTGGAAGAGATCTATATTTGTGCCCATTCCAAAGAAAAGTGATCCCACAAAATGTGGGAATTATAGAACAATTTCATTAATTTCTTGCACAAATAAAATCTTACTGCAGATAATTAAAAAACTGTTGCAGCAGTATATTGACAGAGAACTTCCAGAAATCCAAGCTGCATTCAAAAGAGGATGTGAAATGAGGGATTACATTGCTGATGTCAGATGGATCTTTGCTCAAAATAAAGAGCACCAAAAAGATGTTTACTTGTGGTTGATTGTCCGCAAAAGCATTTGATTGTATGGATAATAACAAATTGCGGATAACATTGAGAAGAATGGGAATTCCAGAACACTTAATTCTAGTCATAAGGAACATGTAATAGACCAAGAGACTTGTCATTCCAACAAAACAAGGGGACACTGCATGGTTTAAAATCAAGAAGGAAGTGTATCAGAGTTGTATCATTTTGCCATACTTATTTCATTTGTATACTTAGAAAGTTATCTGAAACTGGACTATCTGAGGAAGAACATGACATCAGGATTGGCAAGGCTCATTAACAACCTGTGATATGCTGATGACATAACTTTCCTTGCTGAAAGTGAGGATGACTTGAAGCACTTACTGATGAAGATTCAAGAATACAGTCTGCATATTATTACATCTCAATATAAGAAAACAAAAATTCTTACAATTGGACCTATAAGCAGCATCACAATAAATGGAGAAAAGGCTGAAGTTGTCAAAGACTTCACATTACTTGGTTCTACTATCAACACCAACGGAAGCAGCAGTTGGGACATCAGATGACATATAGCACTGGGCATGTTGGCTGCAAAGGACCTTTTTCAAGTGCTGAGGAGCAAAGATGTTTCCTTGAGGATTAAGATGCACCTGACATAAGCAGTGATATTTTCAATCACCTCATATGCATGTGAGGGCTGGACATTGCATAAGGAAGACCAAAGAAGAATTGATCCTTTTGAGATGTGGTGCTGGCAAAGAAGGCTGAAAGTAACAAAGACTGCTAAAAGAACTAGCAAATCTGTCCTGGAGGAAATGCATCTGGAATGCTCCTTGGAAGCAAGAAGGGCCAGTCTTTGTTTCACCTACTTTGGTCATGTTATCAGAAGGGACCATCCATTGGAGAAGGATGTCATGCTTGGTAAGGTGGAGGGTGGACAAAAGAAGGGAAGGCCCTCAATGAGATGGATTGACACAGGGGCTGCAACAATGGACTCAAGTGTAGCAAGGACCACAGAGGTGGTGCGAGACTGGGCAGTGTTTCATTCTACTGTGCGTAGGGTCGCTATAAGTCTTAGATGACTCGACGGCACCTAACAACAACAAGAAGTTTGGAAGGACAAGTTCATGTCATCATATTTCGGTAATTTAAAATTAAACTTATTCTATTGAATTGTCCTTACAATTCCAACATTATAAAAGGTAATTTTAGGGAGAGGTTCAAATATTTGTTTATCCTTAAACTGTGAGTAGTCACTTCAATAAGATTACTTTAATTGGCAACATTGTATTTTGGAAAATACAGGTCCAAGGAAGTACAGTGAGACTCCATGACTGGTTGAGATTAGGAACTTAAACAGGCAATGCCTTTAATATATTCTGACTTATGGTTACCCATATTTGTCAGAGTACACTGTGTTCCATATCTTTTTCCAAGGCTGATTTTTTGATAGTGGATTGTAAGGCCTTTCCTGTCAGGTACCTCTGGGTGAACTTGAATTGCTATCTGTTTGCACCACTCAGAAAACAAAAACCAAAAACCAAACTCGTTATATTTAAGTTGATTCCGACTCAAACATCCTGCATAGGTCTTCCAAGGCTGTAAATCTTTACAAAAGCAGACTGCCTCATTTTTCTTCCATGGAGTGCCTAGTGGGTTTGAACCACTTACCTTTTGGTTAGCAAGTAAATGCCTTAACCACTATGCCATGACAGCTCCTTCAAAAACTGAAAAGGGAGTGAAAACTATTCACTAACCTGTTAGTCACTAACAAGTTCCCTACATGTCTGGGTCTGTCTTTTCTGTCAGCAGAAGAGAGTTTCTTGCTCATCTGCACATCTGATAGATGATCATCCAAATCCACCTAATTTCTAATAGAATCTACAGAGAAAGATTAGTGTTTTAATCTTTCCATTTAAAATTTCTTAAAAAATACGTTGAACCAACTTGGGTCACATGTGAACCCTGGCTGGCCCAATCTATGATTTTGTGTTGAGTTTTTTCCTATACATTCATAGTTGTCAATTCCAATCCCCAATGTTGGGGAACATTGTTAGATAAGGAAGTTTATACTAGTTGAACGACTTGCTGTCACGTTGACTCCAACTAATGGTGAACCCTAGTGTCAGAGTAGAACCGTGCTCTGTAAGGTTTTCAGTGGCCATGTATTTCTGAAAGAATTGGCTGGTGTAAACCTTACGAACAGCTGTGTAACTCTGTCTGATATATTACTGGACAAATTTATGAATAGCCCTGAAACACTGTTCAATGTAGTACAAAAAGGTGAGCCCCTCAGGTCAGAAGCCATTCAAAATATGACTAAGGAAGAGCTGTTTCCTCAGAGTAGAGTCAACCTTAAGGTTATGGATGGAGCTAAGTTTTGAGGATCTCCATTTACTGATGAGGCACCACTCAAAATAAGAAGAAACAGCTTCAAACATCCATTAATAATTGGAACATGGAATGTATGAAGTATGAATCTAGGAAAATTGGAAGTTGTCAGAATTGAAATAGAACACATAAAGATCAATATCCGAGGCATTAGTGAGCTGGAATGAATTGGTTTTGTATAATCTATTATGCTGGGAATGAAAAACTGAAGAGGAATGGCGTGCCATTCATTAAAACAAAGAATTTTTCAGAATCTATCTTGAAGTAGAAATCTATCAGTAATAGGATAATATCCATAGCCCTACAAGTAAGACCAGTTAATACTCACTTACTGCCATTGAGTTGATTCTGACCCTTCCTTGGGTTTCTGAGGCAGTATCTCTGTGGAAGTAGATTTCCTAGTCTTCTTTCTGAGGAGTGCACTGACTACTATTATTCAAATTTACGCACCAGTTCCAAAAGCCAAAGATGAAGAAATTGAAGATTTACCAACTTATGCAGTCTGAAATTGTCCAAAAGTGCAATCAAGATGTGTTGATTCTGGTGATTGGAATACAAATTTGGAAACAAAGAAGAAACACTGGTAGTTGAAAAATATGGCCTTGGTGATAGAAATAGCACTGGAGATTGTATGATAGAAATTTATAAGACAGATTTATTTATTGCAAATACATTTTTTTCAACAACACAAATGGTGGCAATACACGTGAACTTCAACAGATGGAGTACACAGGAATCAGACTGTCTACATCTGTGGCAAGAGGTGATGGAGAAGCTCACTATCTGCAGCCAAAACAAGACCAGGAGCTGATTGTGAAACAGAGCATCAACTGCTCATATGCAAGTTCAAAGTGAAATTGAAGACAATTAAAAAAAGTCTGCAAGAGCCAAAATATAAACTGCATTATATCCCTCCTCAATTTAGAGACCATCTAAAGAATAAATTTGATTCATTTAACACTAATGACTGAAAACCACAGGAATTGTGGTATGGCATCAAGAACATCATCGATGAAGAAAGCAAAAGGTCATTCAAAAGAAGAAAACACCAAAATGGATATCAGAAGAGAGTCTGAAACTTGCCCTTGATCAGAGAGTAGCTAAAGAAAATAAAAGAGTGGACAAGATAAAAGAGCTGAACAGAAGATTTCAAAGAGCAGCTAGAGAAGACAAAGTCAATTATTGTAATGAAATATTCAAAGACCTGGAGTTAGAAAACCAGAAGGAAAGAACACACTTGCCATTTCTCAGGCTGAAACAACTGAGGAAAAAATGAAAGATTCTATGGGGAAAATGTTGAATGACACAGGAAACATCATAAGAAGATGGAAGGAATACACACATTCAATGTACCAAAAAGAATTGGTTGATGTTCATCCATTTCAGGAGGTGGTATATGGTCAAGAACCAATGGTATTGAAGTTGAAGCAGCACTGACGGAAATGGCAAAATCCAGGCTCCAGGAATTGACAGAATACCAATGGAGAACTTTCAACAAATGGGTGTCACACACTGGAGGCACTCACTCGGTTATGCCAAGAGAATTGGAAGACAGCTACCTGGCCGACTGACTGGAAGAGATCCATATTTGTATCCATTCCAAAGAAAGGAGATCCCACAGAATGTGGAAATGATGAATCAATATCATTAATACCGCATATAAGTAAAATCTTACTGTAGATAATTCAAACACAGTTGCAGTAGTATATTGACAGAGAACTTCCAGAAATGTAAGCTAGATGCAGAAGAGGATGTGGAATAAGGGATATCATTACTATGTCAGATGGATCTTTGCTGAAAGCAAATGCCAGAAAGATGTTTTCTTGTGTTTTATTCAGTCTGCAAAAGCATTCGGTTATGTGAATCATAACAATTTATAGATAACATTGAGAAGAATGGGAATTCCAGAACACTTAATTGTATCATGGGGGACTGTGCATGGACCAGGAGACTGTTGTTCAAACAGAACAAGGAAATACTGTGTGGTTTTAAATCATGAAGGAAGTAGTCAGGATTGTATCTTTTCACTATACTTATTCAATCTGTAAACTGATCAGATTATCTGAGAAGCTGGACTATATAAAGAACACGGCATCAAGATTGTAGGAGAAATTATGAACAACCTGCGATACACAGATGACACAACTTTGCTTGCCTGAAAGTGAGAATAACTTGAAGCACTTACTGATGAAAATTAAAGACTACAGTCTGCAGTCTGGATTACACCTCAATATAAAGAAAACAAAAACCTCACAACTGGTCCAATAAACAGCTTCATTATCAATGGAGAAAAGATTGAAGTTGTCAAGGATTTCATATTACTTGGCTCTACAATCAACAATAATGGAAGCAACAGTCAAGACATCAGATGATGTATTACATTGGGCAAATCTGCTGCAAAAGACCTATTTCAAGTGCTGAAGAGCAAAGATGTCTCCTAAAGACTAAGGTGTGCCTAACCCAAGCCATGGTATTTTCAATTGCTTTTATGCATGTGAGAGCCAGACATTGAATAAGGAGGACCGAAGAGGAATTCATGCTTTTGAGTTGTCATGTTGAAGAAGAATGCTAAAAGTACCATGGTTTGCTAAAAGGACTAATAAATCTCTCCTGGAAGAAGTGCAGCCAGAATGCTCCTTGGAAGTGAGAATGGCCAGACATCATCTCACCTACTTTGGTCATGTTGTCTAGAGGATCCATACCCTGGAAAAGGATATCATGCTTGGTAAAGCGGAGTGTCAACGAAGAAGGGAAAGGCCCTCAACAAGATGGATAGACAAAGTGGCTGCAACAATGGACTCAGGTATAGCAAGGATCATGAGGCTGGCATAGACTAGGTGGTATTTCATTCTGCTGTGCATAGGGTCACTGTGAGTGGGAAATGACTCAATGGCACCTAA
>NW_006923036.1:69790-76725 GCF_000298275.1 Orycteropus afer afer | reverse complement strand
GGGTCTGACTCGACGGCACATAACAACAACATAACAACAACAGTAATTCACTTAATTTTCTAATGTTTTTCCAAAATGTCAAAATGCATTATAAGTACTACGGCGTGGTGCCTAAGGCATTTGACTGCTAACAAGAAGTTTGGGGGTTCAAACCCACCAGCCGCTCTGCAGAAGGAAGATGGGGCAATCCACTTCTATAATGATTTACCACCTCAGAACACCAACATTGTTCAGTATGAGTCTGAGTCAATTCAATGACAGTGAGTTTATGGATATATGCAAAAATGCTTCATATAAGGACTGTCTGTTAAATAATATATAACATAATAAAGTTTGTAAAACACACTTAGCAACTCAAGAGTTATACTCAACAAAATTAACAATGAAGAGTCTCTTATTGTAAAATTCACTAAGAGAAAGAGACAACTTTGTAACAAATTGCATATTACTAAGAGTCAGATATGTTTTATAAATCATGCAAAAATAATTTTGTTTTACTAGAATGTTCTTTAGCTTTTTCTCTCTTTTTCTTTCTTCTTTTTGTTAGTGAATACCAAAAATGTTGCTTATTTAGTTTTCTTGTTTACTTTTAATATCCAGGTTGACTTGTTCAATGCTTTTGTAGGATTAATAATGACCAACCAAAAAATTACCATGTTCTAACACATGGAACCTGTGAACGTTAAAATTACTTAGAAAAGACTTTGCAGGCACGATTACATTAAGAAAATTGAGACAGGGAGATCATACTGGATTATACAAACAGGGCTTAAACGCAATCATATGTTTTGTAATAAGAGGAAGGAAGAGGGAGATGTCAGGTCATTGAGGAGAAGAAAATGTGACCACAGTGACAGAGATTGAAGTCATACAGCCACAAAACAAGGAGTGCCAGTAAACACCAGACACTGAAAGAGACAAAGCGTAGACTCTTCCCTAGAGCAACCAGGGCCCAGCTGACGTCTTGATTTTTCACTTCTGCCAAGTGATGTTTATTTTGGATTTTCTAATAATTACACATATATTCTCCAATCTCTTAATTTATGTTGTTTTGTTTTGTTATCTCTTGTCATTAGTGGTTATATTTTTATCCACATAGAATTGTGGGTAATTTAAAATCTCATATTGTCCCTAAAATTACTTATGAAAAATCAGAAATGAAAAAATCTAGCAACAATTTATTTCACTCTTCCATTCAAAAAAACTTTTGTTTATCTTAGATGATACTGTTTACTACCAGACAACTTCTTAAATATGGGAAAAATGTCACTTCTACTATTATGGTTACTCAATTTGGAAAAAAATTATTTGTAGTAATCAAAAGAAAGTCAATGTGTAAATACATATCTTATGTACATGATTTTTTTTTTATGTACATCTGGGTTTTGTGTGTGTGTGTGTGTCCTCAAATTCCATAGACCAATGTATTTGGAATGCTGCATTGAAACACTTTGGAAATACATGCTTTGTTTGATAAAAAAAAAAAAGGGTCCTCTCTATAAATAATGATATTTAATACTGATATATGCATTCAGTGCATTTGATACTACTCATGGTACTTAGTAATTTGATCTATACCTCTGAGCTGGCATATTAATATTAATCATTATAAATAGCAAGCATCTCCCTGTTAATGGATTGAGTAGCTGTAGATCATTGTAAATAAAAATGTCAATAAATGCTGTTTTCTGTATATGTAATACAAATTCAAAGAAAAATGATGCATTTACCATGAAAGGATGCTATGCACTTACATTCAGAGGATGTGGTTTATTTCCTTGCAAAAAAACAACACTTCCTTTAGCAAATATTTCTTTTAAATATTTTGGAATAAAGAATAACTTATCAGAGCCTACAAATGTGTGTTATGATGAGGGTAGGAGGAATCAATAACCTTGAAGTAAACTCATGGAAACATTTTTATTCACAGTTGTAATATAAGAAGTCCGTTATGACTCTTAACACAGTCATTGTGATTTTTCTTTTCTGCAATCTACCAATAGCACTATTATTTCCCTGTAATTAATCAATTGCAATAGTTACAAGGAACTTATTCAAGGACTTCAGTCATATTTTATGTCTTTTCTTATCTATAGCCCCTTTGCTTATTCAGGGGAAATTGCTACTGGCATTTATTATTTATGAAAAAAGCTATGAAAGATATGACTGTTTTTTTCTTTAAAATAATGGACATTTGAGACTATGGTTACATGCACAAAACAATTGAATTGTTTGCACTAGCCTAAATAGATTTTCAACAAATAATCAAATCTACACTACAGATAAACATAATTGATATGCAGGTATTGATTAATTTAAAAAAAAGTTAACTTCACAACTTCCGATTAGTGGGACTTATAGAATGAGAAGAACATTTTCTAGAAAGTAGTATCTATGCAGATAACTTTCTTTGCTTTACAAATATTACATTAATTGATTTAATATTGCACAAAATGATATCTGGCAAAAATAAAACAAGGAATGCTACAAAACATCTTCCAATTCACTAGCTAATTTAGTAGCAATGATATTTTTAAGAAGGAATCTATTTTGGTACTTTCTCCTCTAATGTTGGGCATTGAGTGTCAAATCCATAACTTTTCCTTTGCTTAGGTAAATCAAGGAACAAAACAAGGCAAAAAAAAAAGTCAATTTACATATACAGTCAAAAATATTTCCTCTTTTATCTATGTCTACATTTTTTTTAGTGTAAAAGAAGTTAATCTATAGTAATCTTGGGAGCTCTCGTGGCATAGTGCCTAAAGCATTTGACTGCTAGCCAGAAGGCTGTGGCTTCAAATCCACCAGCCACTCCTCAGAAGACAGGTTGGGCAATCCATTTTCCTAGTCATAGCATAGTTCCTAAGGCACTTGACTGCTAACCACAGGCTGTCAGTTCAAACCCACCAGCCACTCCTCAGAAGGAAGAAGGGGCAATCTACTTCCATAGTGATAGTGTCTCAGAAACCCAAGGAGGGGTCACTATGAGTTGGGTCTGACTCGGTGGCACATAAAAACAACACCAACTTAGAAACCCGAGGAGAAGGTGCTATGAGTCAGATCCGACTCAACAGCAGCTATTTATTTATTTATTTATTTATTTTTTGGTTTGTAGTAATCTTATCTTTTTTTTTTTTTTTTTCTATTCTGTAATTATTACATACTACCTTCCAATGTTGTCAACTGAAATGGCATTAGAAATGAACTTTCAGGTAAGTTTAAATGTTTATACCTGTGTTCTCCAAAACAGCAGCCCCTCATCACATGTGATTACTGATCAGTGGACGTGAGAGGTTCTGTAAGTGCCAACGGCCCTCAGCCTCTAATTTAAAGTTTGCAGTCTATCTGCAGGCACCTGGGAGCAAAGGCCTAGCCACCTGCTTCTGAAAAATCAGCCCTTGAAAATCCCATGATGCAAAGTTCTGTACTGACACCTAGCTATCTGTCGTCACTAACAAGGCATTTTGTTATTGGTTCTGCGTGCCGTTGAGTTGATTTTGACTCAAAGTGATCCCATAGTACAAAGCAGAACTGTCGCATAGGGTTTCCTAGGCTGTAATCTTTGCAGGAGACATCTCTAGGTCTTTTCTCCAATGGAGCAGCTGGTGGGTTTATATCATCAACTGTTCAGTGAACACTCAAGCATTTAACCATTGTGCCAACAGGGAAAGTTTTCACTGAGAATGACAAAAATTTGAAGTTTCAATATGAATAGTACTTTTATTTAAGTGAGTATTTACTTTTAAAAGATATTATGTGTGTGTGTGTGTGTGTGTGTGTGTGTGTGTGTCTATGTTTACTTTCTGATCAAGTTTCATTTAACTTACCAATGTATATATAAATCTAATATTTTCCTCAGGCTAATATTTTTAAATGTTCTGTTTTGGTTACCTAGTGCCACTCTGACAGGAATATACCACAAATGGTTTGGTTTGAACAAACAGGATTTTATACTCTCACAATTTGGAGGCTTTAAGTCTGAGTTCAAAGTGCCAGGCTCTAGGGGTTGGGTGAAATCCCCTCCACCTTGGGCTTCAGCTCTGCCTCCTGCTCCTGGCCCACTGGAGCTAGAGGTCTTTCTTCACTCAGACTGCTGCTGGCTGCTGAGACTGACAAATGCAAGGTTGACAAGGAAAAAGGTACTGTCCAGATGTTACCAAACCACATGGCAGGCCATTAACTCAAGTACACTGAAAGTGTCAAGTTCAGCAGAGCATGGCACGCTGCCGAACAACAGCACGGCTACAGGCAGGGTCCAAGGGGCCATAAGCTAGAGACTGTTCCCAAAGCTGTTTCTTATATACAGGAAGCAGACATCTACCCAAAGCATCTACTCATCTACTCCAATAGATTCTACCATGGACTTTATTACTAATCTCACCATGGGGAATAAATACATTCAGCTGCACAGCCACTCAACCAGGCTCAGCCAAGTTGACACATAAACTTAACCACCACAATTCCACCCCTTTTCAACTTGGCACATGTACAGATCTTCAGTGGGTGCTATCTCTACAAATCTCTTCACTGGGTGACTCCAGTCCCCTAGTTCTTGAGTGGTGACCTCACCTCTTTGGCCTAGTGGGCCCTGTTCCTCTCCATCTTGGGCATGGCAGCCCTGCCCCCTCACTCTTGGGCAGCAGCTATGACTCCATCCCACTAGCTCACATGAACAAGCAGTCCCACACTCCAGAACCAAGTCACTGAAGGTCTGGCTTTTTGAAACCTAGGGGCCTGAGGTGGTTCCACTCCCAAAGGCCATGGTCCTACCTTTGAGGCCGAGGCAACTCTGCTTCCCATTTCCTTGGTCTCTCTGCCACTGCCAATTAATGCTCAAGGGCAACCCACTCCACTGGAAATCTTCCTGCTCAGAGGATACTTACTTAGTAGCTTTCTAGCTCCATTGGCCAGCCAACATGCTACTCCATCTCATGCCAGTCTTTTCTACCAATTAATGTTCGAAGGCAACCCACTCCACCAGGAAGCCACCTACCCAGTGGCACCTGGCTTTCTCTTTTGTTGGCTGGTAAGCCTGTTGCTGTTTAATGCTGGTCTCTGAGCTCTGCTACTGCCATTTCTCATGTTGGTCTCTCTGCCAATATCTGTCTGCCAATCTCTTGGTTCGGCTGCCACTGTCCCTCATGCTTCATGCCAGGGTCTCTCTGCCGGTGTCTTGAGTCAAGGACACACTCCATCTGTTTCCACATTTTAGGTATCTGTCAAAGCATCACCCCAGTCTCTCAGTACCATATTCTGTTTTGGTTACCAAGTGCCACTCTTACAAGAATATACCCCAAATGGGATGGCCTTAACAAACAGTTTATTTTCTCACAGTATGGAGGCTTTAAGCCTGAGTTCAAAGTGGCAGGTTCTAGGGGCTGCGTGAAAGCCCCTCAACCTTAGCTTCAGCTCTGCCTCCTGTTCCTGGCCCACTGAAGCTAGAGGCTTTTATTCACTCGAATAACTGCTGGCTGCTGAGGCTGACAAGCCCAAGGTTGACAAGTAAAAGACACTGTCCCGATATTACCAAACCACACGGTAGGCCATTAACTCAAGTTCATTGAAAGTCTCAGGGTCAGCAGAGCATGGCCGGCTGCTGAACAACAACATGGCTACATGCAGAGTTCAAGTGTACCATAAGCTAGAGACCATTCCCAAAGCTGTTTCTTATATACAGGAAGATGTTTCTTACATACATACCCAAAGCAGCTACTCAGCTGCTCCAATAGATTCCACAATGGAGTTAAGTACTAACCTCACCATGAGGAATAACTACATTCTCCTGCCCAGCCACTCAACCAGGCCCAGCCAAGTTGACATACAAACATAACCACCACATGCTCCAAAGAAACTCCTTGATAAGCCAAAAGACCATTGATATTTATGTAAAAAGACTGTTATCAAATGCCCTGTATTAGTTTCCTTGTGCTGCCATACAAAAATACACCTACTCCTCACTTATCCACTACCTTGTAATCTGACATTTCACATGTACAGCAAGAGTAAAAAATCTATATCCAAGTCTTTTGCACATTACCGATGTTGGCCTGGCAGTAACAAAGGCTGAGGTTCATGGCAAGAGTAACACTGACTGGGATGATCAAGGTTATATATCAACTTGGCTGGGCCATAACTCTCAGTGGTTTGGCAATTATGTAATGATGGAATTTGGCAGCTATGCAATGATGTAATCATTCTGCATTTTGTGACCTGATGTGGTCATCCTGCACTTCAGCATAACACAGATTTTCATATAACCACCTGGTCTTTGGTACCACATTGTTAGGTAAGGAGTGAGAGTATCATAAATTGGGTTTAAAGAAGAGAAATTTATTTTCACCAAATTCTGAAAGAATTTGGAAGACTCCATCAGCGTTTCAGCTGTGTCAATTCCTTCTGCGGGCTTTGAGATAGGAGCAATTCCTTGGCCCTCTCCTTGGTTTAATGGCTGCTGTTGATCCCTGGCATTCCATGGCTTATAGACATATCTGTGTATGCAGTCCTTGCCCTGTGTGTTACTGATTCTGTTCCTGTGTCTGTCCTTCTCTTTTGTAGGACATCATTCAGGAAGGCTTATCATTAAGACACACCATACATCAGCATGACCTCATTAACTTAATTGAGAGCATCTATAAGAAAAACTCTATTTCCTCAAACAAGGTCACATACAGTGATGCAAGGGTTAGGACTTCAACATATTTTTGTTGGGAGGAGGCACAATTCAATCCATAAAATGCCCCTTCAGCACTTCTGTAATAAGCTTATGCATTTTTAATTTCCTCTTGTGGCAATTTTATGTGTGTTTTCTACTTCCAAACTTAGACTAAAAATGTTTCAATGCCAGAAAAAAATTAATTTTTAATTTTTATTTTAATAGTAAGCCTTTACTTGCAGTGCTCTTTTCAGATAGTAATGCATATTTGCATTTTCCCATT
>NW_006923036.1:59436-59830 GCF_000298275.1 Orycteropus afer afer | reverse complement strand
CAAGAAAATCATTCATCATGTGTAAGTGGGGTTCATATCAGGTATGCAAGGATGGTTCAACATTAAAAAACAATCAACATCATCCACCACATAAATAAAACAAAGAAAAAGAACCACATGATCATATCAATCAATACAGAAAAGGAATTTGATAAAATCCAACACTTATTCCTGATCAAAATTCTCAGCAAAATAGGAATAGAAGAGATATTCGTCAATACAGTAAAGGGCATCTATACAAAACAAACAACCAACCATATTCTCAATGGAGAGAGACTGAAATCATTCCCCTTGCGAATAGGAATCACACAAGGATGTCCTTTATCACCATTTCTATTTAACATTGTATTGGAAGTCCTAGCCAGTGCCATAAGGCAAGACAGGGAAATCAAAG